>NW_028277839.1:300000-528894 GCF_059751315.1 Micrasema longulum
AAAATTATCTAACATACATTTCCGACATTTTCATAAAAATAACATTCGTTCTCAAAATAAAATTAATCAACATTATTGAACATTTTACAATCTCAGCTCCGCAAATTTGCATTTACGACACTATAGTACGGCGCAATAATGACAAAAATAAATGTTTTAATAACAGCAGATTTTAGTAAATAATTAAATGAAACTCAACCAGGCGAGTTCACGTTAAAAATTATTAATGTCTACCAGCAATAATGTCGATTGTTTTGAAATATAAAGTATACCTTCGAATATTACAATTTCTAAAAATGTTCATAAATTATATTAATTACCAACAATAATGATTTGACTTCTGCAAAATATGCAATTAATGTAACTAGAAAATATGTCCTAGCATTTCTCAATTAAGATGAATACTACACAATCATGTATGACAAAATCATTGTATAAATAATTATTCTAATATAAGAATATCCCTAGAATTTTGCATGAATTTAAATTACAAAACAAAAAACTGCATTTCTTCAAGATGATAGACAATAGCGTTCGACGTTTACTTAAACCTTTAAGAATCACGTGGTTCCGGATAGATTTAGTAATGTTCCTTATGATGATTTGCCACATAGAGAGTTCATCCAGCATGCTTTCTCCAGCTTACCGAGTAAACTATCAGAGGTATCTAGTCCCATTATCATGTAAATTGGAGTAAATATATCTCAAAACTCTCCAAATCTACCATACAGATCGGTGTCAATTTTGCCGTACAAATCGACAATATTCAGTAGCATGCGTTCACATGAATCAAATGGTGCTTTATGACTTCATACATAAAATTCATGATAAAAGAATTGAGGTAAAGAAATGTGAAAATTTCACATAGTATATGGGTTTTTTGAACCTGGTAGAAAATACGAAATTAACCAGAAAAATCGATTTTGGAGAATTGCGCTATTATGATTAAAAATACTTCTTACGTCTTGCTAAGAGACGTTTATTTTAATGAGAGATAACATCTTTGTTCTTTTTCTCCTGGCGTCAACCAAATTCTGCCCGCTGCGTTTGTTTGTCACGGTTTTATGTGCGTGGAAGGTTTTCACAAGTCACACGGTGTTGCCACTCTCAAAAATTTCAACTCGCGTGCCGGCAATGTGTAAAATGTTCACAGCCGCAGAAATAAAAGTACCTACGCGTCGAAATTGACTCGTTAAATCATGTTTATATATATACATACACAAGTACATAACAAAAATAATAAAATTGCACAACTATAACAATAGTGACAAATAGGTAAATGACATAAGTAACCAAAAATATTGAAAAATACATGCATAAATATGAAAAAGCAAAAAAAAAAACATTTTGAAACATGGAGAAAGGTTTAAGAATTATATTGTGACAGAAAAAAATAAATCAGACTCGATTTATAACTATTAAGTCCAAAAACAAATAAATTAGCCTTGTCCTCATACTGATTACCATATTTGTGGAGCCTGGGGATCGGCGAGTGCATGTGATGAGAACAAAAAGGAGATCTGTGGCGGGTATGTCAACCAGGTCCACGGAAACACACCAACTCCAGAAAACCTTCACTGTCAATGAATGAATTAATAAATTTATTAAGTAACAGTTGGCCTGTTAGAATTCTTCTATCGCAAAGTTAATAATTTACATTATCCGTCATTTTAGAAATAGGCCAAAAAAATACGGAATACAAACGATAACGTGTATTTTATTATTGATAATTTTTACAACAAAGCATCTCGCTGTTTCCCCATAAGGGTAAGCAGAGAGGATAAAACGAAACAATCACTCTGTCTTTGAATGCATATCTCACTTCCTCTACATTGTCATTTGACATACCCATCTTCAAACATTTATTGGATTCTGTTATGCCATGTATTTCCCGGTTTTCCTCTATTTCTGCATCCATCAACATTCGCATTGTAAATCTTTAAAGCTGTCTATTCACTCTACATATCCAAACTAACGCCGAGCTCTATTCCTGATTTGTCGATCATGATTATATCAGCCTTTCTTAATGAACATATATCGGCATCTATCGTACATAGTTTTAACACACATTTGCCTGAAAGATCGCATTTTAAAAACATTCAGCCCACTAGCATCCATCTTTTTCAAAGTCAATACTTCGCTCCCATGCATTCAAATCAGTACCAGGACTCCATTATGAACTGCTAATTTGGTATCTTGTGCAAACATTTGTTTGCCAAGGTTTACTTATGTGCGTCGTTCACTCTGTTACTGACACTTATTCTAATTTAATATCTTTCTAAATCATTTCATCCCTCGTAAACATACAGGTACTTCCCATATACATAAATTGCACTACCCGTTTCAGTATAAATTCGAAATGATTTATTTTATCACTTCACATATCACATTTAGTCATACTCTCATTCTTTCAAAATCCATCACATTCGATTTGCCGATTCATCAGCAAATCGTTTTCCATAATATTTTTTTAAACAACAACAAATTAATAGCAACACTAGCACAGGCTGCCCTTAGAGGAGAAGCTCTTTCGCTATATTGCATTGAAAAAAAGCAATCCAAATTTTTGGTTTTGTTATTGGTTTAACAACAAACGTGTAGTGGGCGCTTTCCCTTTGCTCTTGCAATTCTGTAGGGTCCATAGTCCATAGTCGATGACACACACGTGTTAAATTAGTTTACCTAAAGTTGACTTATGACCGACGATGCAATGTCATCATTTTCTATAGAATCCAATAGAACTTATATTTCAATTCTAGCAATATTGCAAATAAAGTCATAAGCCCTGTAAATGCCTTGACTTCCATATTTCCATCTCAATAATGTTTTTCCTCTGTGTTGAAATAAATTTAAACATGTTTCCAAATTGTTTACTTTTAACAAGACAGACATAACAAGAATACAAAGACAACCAAATAAAATTCTTAAACTAACATACAACCTACCCTACCTGACCTCTACGACTGAACTGTACAAGAAAACACACCAGTTTGACATAAACTACTTGACTTAAATTGAGACCTTAAAAATTGTGCACAAAATAACACTGGGAAACATACAAGACGACGACATAATATTAGTCAAAAATGCTGACATACACAAATATAACACCAGACAAGAACAACACTATCATATTGAAAAGACAAACACAAGACAGTCAAAAATACTACATAATGGACTTAAACACTACAACGACCTACCTTACTAATTGAAAACTTTTACTGGAGACAAATTTAAAATCAATCTGAAAAAGCACACGATGACTGAACTAACTAGACTAGACAAGACATAAAATGACTAGACAATATTAAATTTCTAATGTAACCCTAACGGGTTTTTTTAAATTGTAAATAAAAAAAATAAATAAAAAAACCCTTTTGATTTGCATGTAAGATTTTAACTCCTGTATTTTTGTTAAAGTCATGATTTAAATTTAATAGGTGATTTGCGAATTCGGAGAAACTGCTATTGTGAAGACATCTCACATGTTAACACGAATTTTAAAATTTCTTGATGTTCTTCCAACGTTAACTGAAGGACAAGAATTGCATTTTAATTGGTAAACGCGTAAATTTTATAGTAAATGGTAAATATCTAAAAGTGAATATATACGAATATTTCAAAACATTTAGTAAAATGTTTGACTACAAAGTAATGCTTTGAATATAAACCCTTAGACTGCTAAACAACGATATATCGTTGTTCTCAATCTGAGTCATAAAATTCTAACAAGACTGTGGCTGACGTCATAATCCCCAAAAGGGTAAATGAATTCGGGAACTGCTTATTGCACTTGTCCGTCAGAAGTAAATAAGATTTTCAAAAATTTAATTAAATTATGCAACCTGTTTTTATTTAATTTTGTACACTAGTTCAGTTTCATACAAATTGGATTTATTTTAACGGAAGTTAAACTATTAATTTATTAAATATTTGTATATAACCACTTACTGACTTTTCTGTGTTTACCGGTTTTGAGACGTACCCGTCTCTTTGTGAGGACACCAATTAAACCAACATGCAAACCAACATGCAAAACCCACTCTACACCTTCACCATTGTTGTTGCAAAAATATAAAACCAATATTTCATGCATTTTAATAGGCACATGCACTGATTAAATTATAAAAATATAATGTTGTTGAGAAATAAATGAATAAAGTAGAGGAGATAGAGGAAGGGGGTAAGCTTAATAGGGTGACCATTACAGTGAGACATCGTATAAAGGACTATGTTGAATGGTTTGCATGTTGGTTTAATTGGTGTCCTGACAAAAAGACGGGTACGTCTCGAAACCAGGTCGGTAAGTGGTTACATACAGATATTTAATAACATTTAGTGAATTGTTTGACCACAAAGTTAATGCTTTAAATATAAATAATATTTATTTATATTCGCCTCGTAGTATAATTGTTAGCGCGTATGTTATAGCGAATGAGGTTCCCGGTTGATTCATTTATGGTTTAAATGATACATCAATAAAAAAAGATTTTTATTTGTGTAATATTTTCAACGGTTACCTGACAAATCAACTTAATTGACCGTAAAAAATTGAAAATAAAATATAGACGCGCTCTTACGTAAGAAAAAAACGTTATTTTTCGTAAACCGAAAAATTATTATGGCTGGGGATTGTAAATAGGTGTTTAAAAATATGAACTTAGTACTTATATTTATTTTTTAACAATTGTTTTAAGAAAAAAAAATTTTTATGATTTACTGAACTATTGAAATTTTCAGATCATTTCCTGTCATAAATATCTTGTTTTCGAAAAATGGAAATCGAGTTGTAATAGAGTCGGATTTAAACCTAAGACTTTAAATCCGTGGGTCCACAATCCTACCACGGGACTACAACTCGGTTTGAATAAACATTTATTTAATGTTTTATTTTAAAGTATAATATACATTTTTAATAAAAGTTTGAATACATTGTTACAATCAATGAGAAACTTTACCCCGACGAGAAATAGGATACAAAAAATATTTTCTTATGCGAGGCACAAATTAGAGCTTTAAATTGTACGCCAAGGTAATGGAAATGTACGAAAAAGTTTTAATTTAAAAAAAAAACAAAACGAATTACTTTGAACGGCGACACAAGTTCATATTAATCAACTAATGATAAGAGAGTTCTAAAGATCTTCGCTTTACATATCGTCAATGGACCAATTGGTAGAACTCACGCTGATTAATTTCAGAAAGACAAAACTTTGAAAAATCATAGCGCTAATAATACGGTACATAAAAATAATTAAAAAAAGCTTTTTGGCTTAGCTAGTCAATTAACTAATATATATTTTTTTTAAAACCACTGTACTTCCTCATTATTATTTTTTGTTTGAATTCGCAGTGCCTTTAAAAAAAAAAAATAACTAAGCATAGGCAACTTCTAGCTAGTCGAGACCTGAGTAAACTGTAAAAACAGTCAAATAAAATATAAATAAATCGTAATATTCAGAGTTTTTAATCACTTATATTTAAGGACAAATATTGTTAATTGAGTACCTTTTTGATTTACAATATTTATGTACTGTATTTTTTAACCTCTATTGAAAGCTATTACCGTTAAAAGATGGGATTTTCTGAATAATGCCAGGTATTTATGACTAATTGCCTCATTAATGTGTTATTTAGTGATTTTTATTATATTATTTAGATACGCTTAGTCGTAAGGAAAGTCAAATTCCTTATTGATAAAATAAAATAATTATGTACTGTGTTCCCCGCATTATACCCGGTCCAGTAATTACGAAAATATTAATGTATTTTAGTTATGAACACTAATTTATTGAATACCTTTAATATAATCTAATTACTCTTATCTAAAAAGGTCAGTATTCTACCGGGAATTCCCGTAATTAAGAATATAAAAAAATAAGCAAAGAGCATGATTGTCAATTAGGACGTTTGAAAAGTAAAGTATAAATTAAAAAATAATCAGTCTATTTATCATAATGGGTACCTACGGCAATAGGAAATAAATATGTTTAAGCTGTTCGGAAGTAATTATTATTATACAAAAAAAAACGAAATTATGAGAGGATGTAACGTTATATAAATATGTCTGCAAAAAAATCTCACTTCGTTCACATTCATACATCTTCTCGTAGACGCATGCTGATAATTCCGATTTTTTTGCATATCAAGTATCTGTTGAATAAAACAAATAGTAAACAAATAAAAACTAAATTAATTAAAATTATATTGTCCTATCTACCAATAATTTATTTATTTGACGGACTTATGCAGTCCATTCTAACGATGGTAAATACAATTTCTTTTAATAAATACAGGCACTAATAAAATAAAATAAAGTTAAAGCTGGGACGAAAAAAATAAAAATTACAACCTCAAGACAAGATCCGGTCTATCTTAGTAATTTTTTAAATCTATAAATACTTACACCAAAAAAGTCAAGATCTTGTTTTGAGTTTAAAATACGACACAATCGGGACATTGGTGCATGTAAGCCATAGTTTGTGCTGTGTTGGTCGAGAAACAGCACATTATTATTTCACAACCGGCGGATTGGAACATTGAATCCCACTTGTTCCAGTAACGATGGTACATCAATTAAGCCATTCAGTAAATTAAACATAATTATGGAGACAATGTTATTTCTACGTTTTTGTAAACTTAAATTTTTTAACATTGACTCCATTTCTCCGTAAGTGTAGTCTCCCCTCTCGAGGCCAATCATCCATGCTACTTTTCTTAGCAAACGATGTTGCACCGATTCGATATGATTTATCCGGCCTACATAGAAGGGAGACCAGATCACGGATGGATATTCTAAAAGAAGACGAACAAGTGGGCATAATTTAATTTCTTAGTACATTTACCGATTTAAAAGAAACCCTTTGTTTGTAAAAAATAACTCCCTACAAACATTTGGACATTCTCAAAATATTGTCAATTAAACTAACTTGAAAAAATTTTTTTATGCGTTTTTAGGCGTTACCTAGTAGGTGAAATAATTCATCAAATGAAACACACCGACATCAGTAAAAGTTTCAGCTATTTTAGTCAACAGATGGAAGGGTTATTATTATGGATTATTTACACAGCGCCACTTTCGAAATACGATACCTCAAGCGCGCTTTACAAAGTGATTCTACAGATAAATAAATTTTATTAAAAAAAATTAATTTGTAATTTTGGTTTAACAATTTATTTTGTTATCACACAGAGTTGAGGAAATGTTGTAGTTTATACGGAAAAGTGTAAAATAATATTGAATATGAATCCAACAATGTTTTGAGTATGCCCAAATGCCTGCAAACTGGCTGGATATCCTCCCTAGGCAGTTATTTATATTTAAATTTGTCGCAACAGAGATAGAAAACACTTTTGAGAGGTGAATATGAGAGTCCGGCATTTACAGAGCTAATGTTCTGTCATTGGCTGGTTTAAGTCGCAATTTTACACATTGTATAACATTCATCATTATCAGAAATATTTTATATTCATTTAATGGATTTTAAAAACATATTGTATAATATAAATCTCAAATACGTATTTGGACATTAAAGAGCGATAAAATAATTTTGTAATCATGCTTTTAGTGAAATTTCAATTGATAATGGATTAAAAATAATTACAGTTATATTTGTTGCACACGCCATCATCATAACATTGATCAGTGGTGTAAATTTTAACTTAATACAACCAAAATACCTACTCGTCATTCAAACATGAATGCCGAGCGTTTTACAAGAAGGAAATTTGACAGCTGAAGTTTCGATGTCGCATTCGATTGTCAATGTCGAGTGCTAAGGAGGACTCGAGATAAGTCGATTGGTTTTCAATCGACTGCATTCGTGAGTGAATGCTGTCACTCGTCGAATTACGGAAGTCGCATACGATTCAAAAGATGAATGAGTCTATCATAAGGCTCCAGGGCACTTTGCTCCGCAATCATAAAAAAATCTATCACAATTATATCGTTTCAATATTAACTTTTAAAACAATGCGCCTTGAGATTGCTGTACAAAATTGTTTTTGTATTATTTTTTTTCCCAATAAGAAAGAGTTTACAACCGCAGAACGACAATGTGAGGCAAACGGCTAATGTTGTATATCTTGCTTACTCCACTAGGCGTAAAGTAGAAATATACGAAATGGAAGATTTTCCTTGGAATTGCTATTAATTTTCAAAACAGTAGTGTGTTTGGAAAACAACGTATTCGATAAAATATTTTTAAAATATATAAATAATAGCAGAAAAAAATCATTTTCAGTATAAAATGTAAAATTCCTAAAAAATAAACGGTGTTTTCAATCAGTGCCAAACAAAAAGGAATTATAAATAAAATTATTTTATCGTACTTATTTTTTAACATATTTTTAAAAAATTCTTGCATACATGTACTGTATTAAAATAATGGAAAATATACCTACATATTTCGCAAAGTTATTCATTGTTGTTTATCTGTTAGATTATTGATAATAATTATTTTATTTAATAATAAGTAGGTATTCCGTCTTCTGTTGACAGCAGGCGAAATTGGAGCTGGAGAGACAAAGTTGTTTTTACATAAAACAATAGAAAAAAAATCCGTGTACCTGTACATACTTAATTACTTATATGTAATGTATGTACATGCAGGTACAAATTATGATAAAAAATATAACTTACATATAAAAAAAATTGCCGTTTGCCACTAGATTAAAGTAATAATTAAAATTAAATTTATTTGAATAAAATCTTTCAAAAAATTAAAAAACAATCCAACCTATATAATTTTACAGTGCCCTGTGAATTTGTGCGATTCGATTCGTGAACAATAAGTCAAACTGATAACATATTGACCCGTTAAATAGCTACAAATAATAATTACATCGTCGCGGCTTAGTAAATATATTATCTTTTTTCAGTAAAAAATGTAAAGGGGATGGACGAACGGTATTTCCCAAGATAATAATATTTATCTGCATTGCAATTATTATTCCATTAAAGAAATTTGTTGTATATAAAGAGAGAAATTTTCTGCTCATGTACCAGTTGTTTCTGCAAGTTTTAATTGTTCAGAACTAGCTTAAAAAAACATTATCATGAAGTTCCTATTTCTCGCATTCCTTGTGTCATTCCTGCTTGTTGACTTCTTGGGTATTTGCTCATCAGTGTCGGAGGCACAGGATCTTAACAGCCCACAAGATAAACTTTTTGCACCGGGTAAATAAAATATTTAATAAGTTAATTGTTTGAAATGCATATTTTGTAACATTTTCAATGCTTTGTCAAAAACTATTGAGGGTATTAAAAGCAGACTTAGAAATCTCCATGAGAGAAGTTACTAAGATCAACAATGTTTTGAGTTTGTCCAAATTTTTGTATACAAGGACTGGATTCAACCCCCTGGGGAGCTTTTTATATTAACATATTACAACAGACATTGAGAACATTTAAGAGAAGGGAATAAAGAAGTCTAGGCATATACAAGGCTTATAACCTGTCTTCGGTTGGTTTAAGTGGTCACTTTACACACTACATATCATTAACCGAATGGTTTTATATTTTACAATATTAAATTCTTTCATCTGTTGAAGTTACAGAGATATTTGCGAAAAACGTTGAAAAAAGAATAGGGACTTATCACTTTTTAAAAAATTTAAAGTAATAAAGGTCTATAACATACTGTCCAGTAAAAGGATAATTTTTTGCTACTTATTAGTAGCATAAATGATATATTTGATATATTTTCTATTGATATATTTTACATGCCCCTAATTTAAAAATAAATTAAGACTTATTATTTCTAGCTGCGATACGATCCCACTTACTATTTAATGATGCACACACCTGAATACTTAGTCCCACACGAATACACATAAACACACATCTACACTTACTATCATACAAATTCACATAAACACATACTTTTGTTGTAACACAATTTAATAATATGTTTGATTTTTATTTAGAAACTTTGCTGGTCTGTCTTTAAACTGAATTTAAAAAAATGTTATTATATCAATGTCGACTGTTTGTTTCTTTAAAATAAATAAAAAATATTTTTTAATTTGTAGCTTTCGATGCAAAAAACGGTTATTGCATTGACCTAATACGTGACGATTCATGTTGATTTTTAATTTTGTTCCCGAATATTGACGTCACAACTATCAATGCCAAACATGTCGCGTTTTTCTAGTCACACATAAAAAAAAGTAATGCATGTAAACGTTTTTCCACATTATTCACATTGATTTAAAAATACAAATAATTATTCAAAATCCATTTCATATATTTTTATCGGTATTTGTAGTATGTGATATTTCCCGATTGTGGGATTTCTTATTATGCTACACCAACTCAATGGAGACTGCTAAATTTGCGGTGTCAAATTGTAAAAGTGAAATATGTTTTTGTAAGATTTAGAGACGGTTTTGAATTACGCTTATATTTAGGTATGTAGATCGTCATGTAACATTTATTTTGGCATCAATAACTTATTTTCCGTTTTTGGTGGAGTTTCCTAAGTTTGCTTCTAACACCCTATTTTATTAATATTTTTTATTGATGACTTAAGGCAATCAGTTTGCTGTTTGCCATTCGACGTCTCTCATGAGGAAGTTTAGTGAACTACTAACTAGGCCAGAAATATTATATTTAATTTTTATATACGGTATCATATTATCAGCACTATGATTCTTCAAAGATTTGTGTTTATCAAATAACACCGCGTGTGACGTCACAGGTTCACTTCTGCTTATTTTCGATCAGTTTTGCCTATTAGTCCATTGACGGCAAGCAAACCGAAAATAATTCATACCTCTCTTATCATTGGTTTATTCATATGAACTGGTGACGTCGTTCAAAGTAGTTCGTTTTTGTTAAAATATTTTTATTATTTTTTCGTTAAATTTACAAGAAATTTTGCGTACAATTTAATCCACATATATTACAACAGATATAAAAAATATTTTAGAGAATGTATATAGAAGTCTAGGCATCTACAGGGCTTATGACCTGTCATTGGCTGCTTTAAGTGGCCACTTTACACATTGTGTAATATTTACAATTCTGCCCATATTTGAACATCTATATTCCTTAAATTCTTTCATCTGTTGATGTTGTGAAGTTAAAAAGCTGAAACTTTGATTCATGCGGGTGAGATTCATCTAATAAAGATGGTGACCTCCATGGTGTAGTGGACAAGACGCTTGACTCACACACAGAAGATTCCAGATTCGATTCCCGGTGAGAACACAAAAATTAAAATGCAATTTTTCTCAAGCCTGAGTATACCGTGATATAATTCACCACTGTAGTTGGGCCTCCTAACCGGTTGTGTTGCAAAAAAAAAATATTTGTTTATCTCTATATCTCCCAAATACATTTCTTATTTATTTTATTTTATTTATTTATTTAATCCAATATAAAATACAATACATATACATAGTTAACAAAAATGTCTATACAATAGGTAGGTACATTCAATATATTTATATTTTTTATGGATATAGCCACTCCACTGGCCCTCAGGCACGTTCCGGAGTGTCAGTGTATTATTTATTTATACATAATTGTACATAATTTCACATCAATCGTGTAAAAATTTGAAAGAAATAAAAAAATAAGAAAAATTAAAACATATCTACATCAATAAAACGAAAAAGGATCTTTATTATTCGAGTTTATTAAGTTTACGGTCTTTGTTTTCGTTCAGTAGACTCAAATCAGTGTTTAATTTCTTATATCATAAGTTTAAATATGGACTTATATAAAATAAACACCAAATCAATCAATTCTGATTTCTTCATCCGACCGTTTTCTTGTTTTTTTTTAAAACTATTTTTTTGCTGTTTTTTTCAGGATTGACGGATACCAAGATTCTCACCAGAAATAAAAGGGCAACATGTCCTTGGTTTCCTGATTTGTGCGTTATTCACTGCAGGTCCAAAGGGTTTACCACAGGATTCTGTCGAGGAGGAACTTGCACCTGTAAAAACGATTAAAAAAAAATTATACACATCGTTGTCTACGTCAGCTTAAAACCCTGAAATTCAACAAGCATTGTATTTTAAATATTAAATGTATGAGTGTCTAAAGAGACTTTGTTTAATTTTTTGAATTATGAAATCAAATATTCATTTATTTATTTATTTCATTTATTAAAAGAAAACAACAGCCATTACAACAAAAAAAATGTTTACAAATAAATCAAAATTATTGTTTTATAATTGCACAAAAATCTTTAATAAAAATTATCTTAAAAGTCCCAATCAGAACTAGCTCTCTTGGTATATTTGAAAATCCTAATGTCAAATCTATAAAACAACTCTCAACTATGTAAAAATTTGTTACTATACGCACGTAAACATTTATTCTCTACCTTCCGTTACAAATACAAGAGTTACTAGATACTCCACCATGATGCTGCATTTTTTTTTAATAAATACAACCTTCGGTCAAAGAGGATTAGCCTACTACTCAGTTAAAGTGTACAATCTACTTTCATTATCCATAAGGACAATCAGTAAGTTCTCACAATATAAAATTGCTATTAAGAAATGGATAGTGGAGGTGGGTTGCGCACGGATCGATTAGTGGATCAAGCCAAATAGGTAAAATGTGTGCACTGTTTATGAAAGTTTTTTATTGTTTATTATGTTCATTATAATTAAGTTAATTGGATTAATTACGTTTTTATATTGTTATTATTATGTTAACTTTTTTAAATAGCTAATCTTAGGCATGTTTCACATTTTGTAAAATGTTTCCTTCGGCACGGGACACCCCAGTGAGGGAACATTTTCTGTGTAAAAAAAGAATACAAACAATGTAAAAGTATGAATAAATAAATAAATAAATCAATAAATTAACAAATACATTACTAAATACAATGTCAAAAAAAAATAAAAAAAAGATTATAAATGAATCCACTCCTGTTGGCTGCCAGCTCCCATGCATCCTCCCAAGTCAGGTTCACGTCCCGTAGTTCTGAGACAAACTGCCGACAAACAGTCCGCAGTGGACGTTCAGGACGTCGAAAACGCGATGCCCTGTAAAGTAGGCAAGCGTGGTTAAGGCTCTCAGGAGGCATCCGCAGCACATGGCCAAGCCAACCGTATCGCCTCTGCTTGATGACTGTTGTCACCGGAGTTTGCTGCGTCTGTTCTCTTCTTACTTAATTCCTCACAAAGTCAAACCACCGCACACCCAAGATTTTTCTGAGACACCTATTCTCAAAGCTCTGAATTTGGCTGTTTTGGGCTAAAGCCTCACCAGAGTGGGGTGCCCCGATTTTTCGATCACGAACATTCTCCGAATATTTCAATATATGCATTTTAGACGAATGCTACCCTGGAAAATCGATGGAACTACAAATATACTTTTAACATTTTTTCTACTCTATATATGTTAATAAACAATGTTATTATTTGTAAACCCTGAGGACGTAAATTAGAAAATTTTGCAAAACACCGCACGTAAATCTGTCAAGCCATTTTTGAGTTTATGCGAAACAACACGGCGATTCATTTTTATATATTTAGATACATATATGGTAGGTACGCAATCATCAGTAGGACGGCTAAAGGAGTTAGGGATGCTTCCATGAAGGCATGCTTCCTTTGCTTGGTGATCAACTCTTTCATTGCCAGAAATTGCGATATGCAAAGGGATCCAACATAAGGTCACCTTAAAATTTCTTTCGAACGCAAAAAATATAAGATATTCTTGTTCACAAATTAGTCCGTCATTACCACCATTAAATAACTAACTATTAGAAAATGGGAATCAAATTAGAGTAGAGCGGGATTCGAACCACGGACCTTTGATCCGTGAGTCCAAGACACTAGCCACAGGACCACAGCCCAATCTATTTCCTTCTTTTTCTTAACGTACGTTAATTTTTTGCGTTTTAATACTTGAATTTACGCCAGTAGTTCCGCCCGAAATATACTTTGTTTCCCCTTTCGCTCCCTTAAACTCCAATAAAAAATACAGTACTCATTACCACTAGGCGCACTTAATGATGATAAAAAGTATGTTATGTTATATTTCGTTATGTTATGTTAAAATTATGTTATTAAGCAGAATGTGCAGAATGCTAGCTACGAGCTCACCCAGATGCTTACGGGTCATGGTGGGTTCATGAGCTACCTGCATCGCTTCAAGCTCTCTGAGATCGACAGCTGCCCATGCGACGGTAAAACTCACCTAGATGTCCCTCAGCTGTTGATGCATTGCCCCTTTTTCAGTTTTCAAAGACAATAGCTGGAGGTGCGATGCAGATGCCTTGGTGAAGATCTATGCGACATCCCATCGGTGATGGGTAATAAAAGACTCACACGAGAGGTAGTATCATACACGATCAATATAGTGCAGGCAATTGGTAAAATAAACCAAAGTAGGGAACAAAATGCCGAACACTTCTCTAGTGAAACGAAAAGCCTGTTGACTACTGCCAACAGGCCAGCTTCTCCTGAAGAGTTTGAAGTGGTTTCTTCTCCACGTGAGCAAATGCTGAGAAGTTGCTGATAGGCCCACATTAATATATTCCTCCTGATCCCAAAAGTTTAGATAAATTTAAAGATCCATTTTTTGAAATATAAACCTTGTGTCTTATAAACAAGGAAAATAATAAAACAACTCCCATAAAAAAAAAAGATTTTTAAAATGTTAACGGACGTCTGAACTAGAAGGAGGGTTAGTAAAAAAAAATGTAACAGTTATTAAAAAAAGGTTATTTTTATGAAACAAAAGCAACAGTTTCAATTTTTTTTTTTACTGTTACTTTAAAGAAAAATTGGGAACGGAATGAACACAGATTTTGCCCATACTGCTCTAATATGTTATTTAAGAAACCATTTTTACTTATTTTGACTAGTTTTTTGTAACAAATAACAGCTTCGTTTTTTTTAATGAAACCGTTTTAGCAGTTGTTTGTACAGGTGTTTTTGCCCACGCTGCTTCTTAAAACAGCTATTTAAACCGTTTTACAAAAAAACTTCATTATTTGTGAAACAGTATCTGTTACTGGTTCTCTATTTGAATAATCAAAACGACCATCTCTAGTCTGAACTTCTATTCTTCCTTTGTTGGTCCCGGGTACTTCCGTCCAGTGGGTTGCGGGTTTGTTTAAGGGTAGTTTTATGTACTGAAGGAGATTGAAGATGAAGCTATCCACCTCTCGCTTTCTCCGTTATTATCGTTGCGAACTTATCTAAGTAAATATGTCATATTCAAGGGAAGTTAGGCACTTCTCGTCTTGCTTAGTTTCCTGGTAGTTATGGTAGCGCGAAGTCCGCAAATATAGTATCGTCGCCTTAATTTCAATATAACGTAAGTTACCAAATGATAAATTTACATCACTGCTTCTCAGCTTGTAGATCGCGATCCACAGGAGGCCAATTACAAAGACTATCTTCATCGCTACATACCGAGACGGTATACTTTAAAAATATTTTTTTAAAATTATTATTAATAAAACACGTAAAACATAAGATATTATACTCCCAGAAGTTATATAAAAAAAATCATTTGGGACCGTACATAAAAAGAAAACATTTTAGTGGCAAAACATAATATCATACACAATTAATACAATCCAAAATAGTAAGAATAAATAATATAAGAAACATAAAACAATTGTTACGAAGTTTTTATTTTTATATGTTTATATTTGTAAAAATAAAATAAAGTGTTTAGTAGACTCAAATCAGTGTTTGATTTCTAATTATAAGTTTAAATATGGAGTTCTACAAAATAAACACCAAATCAATCAACATAAAAAACAGTACATTATTTGAATTTGTTGCAACAGAGAGGGAAATCATTTTTTGATACTGTGTGTAAAGTGGCCACTTAAACCAGCTAATGACAGGTCATAAGGGGATACAGGGGATAATGAATCGGTTAGTTTTTACGAAACTTTTGAGATTAACAAATTACAACATGGACGGAGAACACCTTGAATAAGGGAATATGGAAGTCAAGGCATTTACAGGGCTTATGACCTGTCATTGGCTGGTTTAAGTGGCCACTTTACACACTGTGTAACATTCACCATTTTGCCTATGTTTGAACATCCATATTTCTTCAATTCTTCCATCTGTTGATTTTAGTGAAGTTAAAGAGCTGAAACCTTTATTGTTGTGAAGAGATTCATCTGACTGAATTATTTCACATACTAGGCAACGCCTGAAAATAATTTTTCAATTTTTAAACTTCTTCTTGGACCAGAATTCCAGTCTTTCGTCTATGAACATTTGGACAAACTCAAATATTGTTCTCAAATACTCAAACGTTGTGTTCAAATTGAGACGACGATATTTCAGTCCGCTGACCAAAATATCGGTGAGTTTAAATTATTTGAGTTAAAGTTTCATTGGCAACGTTGCAGTCTTTGTTGAAGATCTTTTTGCAGATATTTCACATAAAATTTAATTAGCTGAGCACGACACAAAGGTTTTAATCAAGTGTGTTGTGTTTGAACGGGCTTCCTGAGCAAGGATATGAGGCTTTAAGGACGCGTGAAATTGTAAAATCTCTCAAACAGGCGAATTTTTAATTAAAATACATAGAACATGACTGTAATTGATGAAAACTGTCAGGACGATTCTGTTACTAGGCGACAAACCACATCTTCTCCCCCGTATAGTGTCACAAGTATAAATGCGTCAAACTGGGAAAAAATGACATTAGCATGTTTTGACCACAGATCAACATAAAACAGTGTACTTATTTTGATTATGCCATAATATCAATTGAACAACAATAATAATTTATTGGAAAATTGTCTTAGCATATTACAAAGGACGAAGAACATTTTAGAGAAGGTAAAAGGTCATTGGTAATGGTAATAGACATAACCCCCACAATACATCACATACAAATAATATAATCACTAGATCCTCAACACATAAACAACTTGAACAAATACAAAGTAATACCACTTTCGGATAAAGGGATTTTGAGTATTATTCAATTAAAATCTATAACCTACTTCCACTATCTATTAAAGCAATTAGTAATGAGAAAATGTTTAAAAAGGCTATAAAATGGATAGTGGAGCTAGTTAGAAGTAAAATGGATTGTCTCATTCGCCCATACCAATGCTGAATCAACTGCTCCACAACTGTATAGCTTATGTTAGGTTTTTGTTGTTTTCATTGTGTGTTTTGTAATATAAATAATATGTACATAAATATCTTGTTTTTAAAACTGTCTGAATATTTGTTTATTATGTTTGTTTTTTAAGTGAGTCTTCTTTGTTTATTCTCAAATGTAATTTAAAAAAACTAAATTGTTACGTGTCCTCGGCACGGGAAACCCCAGTGAGGTTACATTATTTTTATTATCAATTATAGTTTGTAAGCGAAAAATATGAATAAATAAAAAAAAACAAAAAAAATTGGCTGGTTTAAGTGGCCACTTTACACACTGTGTAACATTCACCATTCTGTTAAAATTTTGAACATCTTTATTCTTTCAATTCTTTCATCTCTTGATGTTTGTGAAGTTAAAAAGCTGAAACGAAATGAAATGAAATTATTAACATATAAACAAAGAATATTTTACAATACAATGATATTTGTTCATAAAATTATAAACTCTAATAAAAAAACAGAATTTTGGAAAAAAATTGATCGGAACCAGCATGAACACAATCACAATACTAGAGAAAAGAACAAAATTAGACTTTCATCTAGGAAAAAGGCAAAGTCACAAAATTCAATTTTATTTAAAGCAATTAAAAAGTATTACGAAATGGAAAAAAATATTTATGAATAAAAAAACATATCGAAATTTAAAATAATGGTCAAGACATATGTGATAAAAAATTTATAAATTAAATATATTTGCAATGTTATTATTAGAACACACATAACAATATGTATGATATGTGTGCCCTACTTTAAGATTTAAATAAAAAAAAATTAAAAAAAGCCTTTATTTATGCGGGTAAGATTCATCTACTTGAAATATTTATATTTATTATTTTTATTTTTTATTTAATTGTTAATGTTGACACTAAATAAATATATAAGGATGATAAGAGGGCCAAATTGAGGACCGTTTTTTTAAAACTCGACATTTTCTTGAAATGTAGTTTATCAGGAGGGGGAATTTTTTGTGATTTTCGTCAAATCACGTAAACATATTTTTTTAAATTACCCCTCACAACTAAAGGGAAGGTAATTTTATTTATAATATACAAACAGTTTATATTTTTCCTTAATATTTCATGAGCTGAACTCGACAATACTTTGTTATTTTTAGATTTTAGTACATACTCGTACGAGTATGTACTCAAATCTTTATTTAATGAGCACAATCGAAAGTTTGATATCAAATATTGTATTTATTTAAAATTACATATACATTACTGTTTTTCTGTTTCGTATTACAAAAAATGTGAGGATATGCGGTGACAAGGTATTTTAATAAATGGGTTATTAAACATTATATTCCTATTACTGTCCTGAAGATGCCTCCCCGATGCTATACGAAAAAACTGCATTTCGGACCTTTAATGCCTAACTAAAATAAACAAAATCGACGTTTCGTTGTCATGAAAAAAGATAATGTAATTTTTCGTTGATAAGTAGGAACCTAAAAACTTGTTTATAATTTAATTTTAATCTAAAAATAATTAACATTCAAATATTGAATTTAAGTAGGTACCTAAGTACTTGTTTATGTTTGAATTCCAAAACATGTAATTATTTATTTTCAAATATAGAATTATTTTTGCAAATGTTAAACTGTGTTATTCTCACAAACAGGATGTACTTGATTAAGGAATGCGGTGTATTCTCAATCCGCCCGGACGCGAAGAATGTTTTTTTTTTTTAATAATTATAAACCCTTACGTATTATTACATTAATTTAACAAAATATTATTTTTTTGAAAATAATACTATTTTGTTTATACTTCGCTCCCATACATCAGGGTCGGGGTAAAAATAAAAAGAACACCCTGCGTCTTCTTTTTACTTTCTCTACTTAACCTCCTTTGCAAATGTTTTTGTTCTCGTATTTGGCGATCGGTCATTGGCTGGTTTCAGAAGCGAAAACAATGAACCAAACAAGGTTTTTTTTTAATGATAAGTTTTTTGACTGCCAACTGTGAGACTGGTTTCGCAGGTTCGATTTTTGCCAGCCACAATATTTAAAAAATAAAATATTTTGGTCTGGGTCTTCTCCACAGGCTGACGAGCCTCAAAAATATAAGCTTAGCCGGTCACTCCTTTATTAAAAAACTTTAACAATTTTACACCGCCCTTTTTTTCTAAATAAGTCAACAAAAAGCTCTTTAATAGGATAAGTTTCCTACAATGAAAATGGTAATAATCTTAAGAAAGCGCTGCACAAAACATAGAAGAGTCTCTTATCATTAATATAATTCGGTGACCAACTGAGGCTCGGTGAATAATTTTCCCATTCAATTTGTTTGTAATTTGGCTCAGAGTAACTTTTACGACGCAAGGACGAAAATGGGCAATGAAATAAGAAATAAAAGGCCCTTACCATGAATTATCGCCAATCCGAATACCGTATTGGTGGAGGTAATAAACTCATTTATACGTTAATTCAATTAATAAAGACAATGCCAATTACAGCTGGCAGAAATACAAAATAATTTCATATTCTTTTGCTACTTCTTCAACTTTCTGTAGTTTTCGACAGTCTGTTATTACAGGATTATTTTTTTGTGACGCTGAACTTGATGCTTGGCAATCGCGATGGAAATCTTCCCCTTCCTTTTTTTATCTTCAATCCGTTAGCGCTTGAACTCTTCTTGGGTTATCAAGCTAGGGTGGCGATTATAATGTGGCGTTGGTATTATTTGACTGAATCGTTAATCTGTGTCAATTTTTGCGGGGAAAGAAATGATGCGTTTGCGTGATGATGGCAAAAGCGGACAAGAGCAATATGCGGCCAAACAAACTATAGCCGACAAAAATCCTACCTTTGGGAAGTCGGGAAAAGGGGTCAGGGACAGGAATCCGGATGCTATCTCTGAGTCCTGGCTTCTGGGTAGTGTTTTCGTCTTACGGTGAACACAGCACTTTCACAATAGTTATTCGGGAAATATAAAGATAAATGTGGCGGCGCCGCGATCAAAAAATGTAAAAGTGTGTAGATACGGGCAGATGATTAAAGGACGAACAGTTGTGGGCAGATAAAATTGTGAACATGCGGTAGTTGACAATACAAATTAACAAGAAGAAAACATGTGATTGTTGATGTTAGTTGCTATGGATACAGACAATTGTTCTCATGGCAACCGTAGCTACCCATGGCCATGGAGACGAGGGGAATAAACTAACATTGAAAGTGGGGAGATCACAGGATGGGTAGGATAGGTAGACTTTCTATCACTAGGGGGTCCATCCAGCAACAAACCACTCAATCCTACCAACCACTCGCGCAACCACAAGCCATAGCTGCAGCATTATAATATATTTGAGGCCTTTCTTCTCTGAGAAGGTCTCGAGAGTTGAGCACTTTACTATCAATATAACAGAACTGAGTTTGTTTCGGATTCGTGTGTCAAACTATCCTATACTATGAAATTCGGTGGCCCGTGCATTGATTTCCACAGTCTCTGACATCACATCCTTTCCCAGCGGCGAGTCAAGAAAACAACAATACTTCTTTTATCACTGCAATAAATAACAAGGAAATCCATATTTCAGCATCGATCTAAAATCACATGCCCGAACCAGCAAATATTGTAAAGTGCTGCGTATGAAATCGACTGAGCGCTCTTCTGAAATTAGTGCCACAGGAAGAAAACCAAAAGTCCTTGTTCTTTAGTTTTATTCCTGGATTAAAACTTAAAATGTACTATTATAACGTTTATCGCAAAGCCAAACATACGCCAATTTTCTTTGAACGCGTTTCGGGAAAAGGCAGCCTTGTTGATAGTCCCAAGAAGCCGAAGGAATTAACGAACAGGGTTATTTGTTCAATTGGCTTGATATGATATCACATTAATTAATTCACCAATATGTGTGATTACACACATTATTAATTGGACGTTTGATTCGTAAATCAAATCAAAACAAATCAATGCGATCAAAGCACCCTCGATTGATTTAATCAGTTTGAATTTTACAATTGAAGACACAATAACATACGAAAGATCTTCAGGCAGTATAATAATATGTAAGCTATTCTGGCCTTATAAGCAAAAAAGCGGCTTTATGTTAGTCATATTTCGAGATATGGTACTTTTCAGTATTAATCAACTGTACGCAAATTATTAAAAACCGTAGATATTATGTTTAAAAACATAATATATAAATTATTTCCAAGCATAAAACCATGGTTTTGCTAATAAATCTCTAGATACTATGATAAAAACTAAAAAAATAAAAAAACCCCCATATCGTTTTCGTACTAAAATAATATTTTTTTTACTCATTGCTATATATCAAATGGTTCAAAATGTGTTGTAGAAAATGACTTTACATTTAACTCATTTTGTGATTTTTGTTGAAAAGCTGCATTTTTGCTTATGACGCGACGACGGTATTGTTGCACTAAGTCAATTAAATTATAGTAAACCAATAAAGACCTCACCTTACCGTGATTTAACCGGGAAGCTAAGGACGGTATACCTTCACTATGACGGTGTAGTTGAAAATATATTCTCCCGAGCGATTACGAAGATACATTACCAAACCCCCACCTTCAAGTCAGGTAAGGACATCGGTATATACTGGGTCTAATACCTCACGCGTGTAAAACTCATAAAAAGTGAAAAAAAAAAAAAAAACAAATTAATTAATTGTTTAATTGTTCTGAGGCAGCCAGTTTTTTTCTTAAAAACCTGCTTAAAATATAAAAGAGAAATTTGTCAATTTCGAAGTCAAATAGAATTCTGGCGTGACTGTCAGTTTTAAAAACGAACGGCTAGATGCAGAGATAATATGGCTAGATTTCTGCCCTATTAATATAAGAGCCATTTTTTCCATGTGTTTTACTATCTTTCTGTGTATACGTATCGAGATGTCAAAAGAGCCGGCTTTGTTATCGCTCGGTATATAAATACAGACAAAAGTAAAGCATACCGTCTTTGTAAGTGCCAAGTTATATGAAAATCATGTTCAAGAAAGCATTTTTTGCTTGAATTAGAATTCATTGGAGTTTATGATCGCTTTGAAGTGGCCACTTTTTATCACAGAAGCCTATTTAAAATATAAATGAGAACTATTTTTAACTATAATTAAGTCAGGAACGCGGGCTAAATTTTAGGGGTCATTAATTGATTAAATATTTAAAAACTATCTACAAGGAAGAAAACAGTTTACGAAAATTGAAGAACACAAAAGTGATGTAACAACAATGCAATTCGGAGTACCTCAGGGATCACATATTGGGACCATTATTTTAAATAATATACATTAACGACATAATACACAGTGACATAATGGGAAAAAAAAACAATCTATGCGGACGACTTAGGAATTTTATATGAAAACCAAAATGACATTGAAATGACTAAAACCATCAACAATGACGTGCAAGAACTATTAGAATGGACAAACAAAAACTTTTTAACACTAAATGCCAAGAAATGCAATATAATACATTTCGAAACACAAAAGAAGAACCATAACATGAACATAAAAATAAACAACGAAACTCTTAAAGAACTAGATCATGTGACTTACCTAGGACTCACAATGGACAGACAATTAAAATGGAAAAAACACATAGACGGACTCACTAAAGTAATGGCATCACTACATAGCCTCTTCTACTAAATTAAAGATTTTATACCGAGAAAGGAAAAAATTATGATGTCCGAAGCCTATGTCAAAAGTCAATTGAGTTACATGATTGCCTTCTGGGGTAACAAGACAGACATAACAAGAATACAAAGACAACAAAATAAAATTCTTGAACTAACATACAACCTACCCTACCTGACCTCTACGACTGAACTGTACAAAAAAAACACACCAGTATGACATAAACTACTTGACTAAAATTGAGACTATAAAAATTGTGCACAAAATAACACTGGGAAACATACAAGACGACGACATAATATTAGTCAAAAATGCTGACATACACAAATATAACACCAGACAACAACAACACTATCATATTGAAAAAGCAAAGACAAACACAGGACAGTCAAAAATACTACATAATGGACTTAAACACTACGACCTACCTTACTACTTGAAAACTTTTACTGGAGACAAATTTAAAATCAATCTGAAAAAGCACATGATGACTGAACTAACTAGACTAGACGAGACATAAAATGACTTGACCATATTAAATATCTAATGTAACCCTAACGGGTTTTTTGAAATTGTAAATAAATAAAAAAAAAATTAAAAAAAATGGATTCGATCATATGATGTCGAGATGACAAGTCGGTAGAACATATCAAAGTAGATAGAGATAGTACAGAAGTTAAGAATGCCGCCTTGGTATGAAACGATGAAAATAGCCTTTAAAATCGCGGCCCTGGTTATGCAAAATCCTTTATTGCTACCTTGATACGTCACTCATTACCAACATAGACTTACCATGTATGCTAATATACGACTACGTAATCCTGACATTTCCAGATTTGAGAACTTTTCCTCCAACCTAAGATACTATACACTCTCGCGTGTGCTGGCAGTAGGTACACGAGGTTCACAATCACAATGCAAAAGATTCACCAGATAATTTTTGGGAATTCACTTAGTAATAAATAAAAAAATGTATTGCTTTAAAATAAATATAAGCCAACTTTGTTTCAAGCTACGTTTTTTTCTTCTACCGAACGGTTTCAAAGCTACACAAGCTTCTTGATCAAGGTATAATTAACTAACAAACAAGCAAAAAAACAAACCAACCATTTCGCTGTTTCCCCGTAGGGTAAGCAGAGGGGATAGAACGCCACATAACACGATGTTACATCACCGCGCGTAATGGATTTATTTTCCAGTATTTTAAGAGTTTGGATGCACTGTGCCTAAACGGCCTTATAAGCAAATAGGCAATTTTTCGAAAAATGTAAAAAAGTTTATTAAATATTAGGTAATGTTTTAAAAGAAACTTCAAACCATTTGACATTAAGCAAAGAACAGTGAAAAAATTTTTCAGATTTCGAAGTTAACAAGCTGAAACCTTTACTGTTGTGAAAAGATTCATTTGATCGAATTATTTCACATACTAGGCAACGCCGAAAAACAATTCTTCTTGGATCGGTAGGTTTTACTACAATATTTTGAGTGTGTCTAAATGTTTGTAGACAAAACACATCCATATTCCTTCTCTAAAGTGTTCTCTATCTCTGTTGTAATTTGTTAATGTTAATGGCTATCTTGGGAGTGAAATCCAGTATTTCGTCTACAAACATTTAGACAAACTCAAAATACCTAAATAATACTATGTTAATTTCAATTGTTTATCTTTTATTGACTTATATCTGAACTCTAAATGATTATTTTTCTAACCTCTTCTAATTATAAGATTCTTTTAATATAACTTATACGAAAAAATGCACTTCTGTTCTCTACACTGCTATATATGTAGGTATTATAAGGCATACTAATATATTTTTTACTAATATGTGGAGACATTTTTTTTTTACTCTTCCTTATTGATTTTTATTTTTATCTACTTTTTTGTAAAATAAATGTCGATTTTTATATTTTAAAATGCTATTATGTTCCCTTCACTGCAATATATGTATGAAAATACTTATTTAGTTTATACTAATATGTAAATATGGTTTTCATATATTTAATACGTAGCCAACTTGAATACAACTCGGTTATATGGTCACCAAATTATAAAGTACATATAAATAATATCGGAAGAGTTCAATGTAAATTTTTTTCGTTTCGTCAATTTTAAATTAGGTATTCCAGTTAAACTTATTGATAACTCATACATGAATTTTAATGTACAAACATCAGAAAATAGAAGAGAACTAAATGATTTATTATTTTTATTTGAAATATCAAATTCAATATTTGACTGTTCCCGACTGTAAGAAGTAATTAACTTGCGAGTTCCGGGCCGGGTTACCCGATTTAATAAACTATTCTATGTAAATGTATCTACGACAAACTACAGTGCACACTCGCCAATAAGGAGAAATGATACAGATGTATTTAATATAACACTTTTAAATTTTAAAAGCCAGTGTATCAATTTACGAGCGACAATAAGTTGTAAAATAAATCTATGTAATCACTGCATTAATTTGCAAATTCTTGCATCCGAGTAATTTGTAAATTTATCGAAAACATACTTTTGACTGTCTAAAATCATCTTAAAATAAGCAACGTTTTTCAATTTATTAAATACTTCTCTTATTTATAAGAAGCAGTTTCAGAGTCTGAGGGAAAAATATAAATTCTTTGATTTAGTTTACAAGAAACCATTAGCAAAATGAATAACGTAGCTACAAACATCATGTAGACTTGTTTTATTTTAAAGATAATTCAATTCGCAAGAAGACTTTCCCCTGTGTTCTTTCAAATCCAAAATAAAAGCTCTTAAATTGAACGCTTTACTACCTTCTTTTTAAGTTTATGATGTTAATAATTTCTTAAATATTTACCATAAAAATTCATGAATAAATTTACCGGGACCATTTAAATAATTTGGTATACATACCTAGAAGGGACGAAAGTTGTGGAATGAACGCCTAACATCGCATCACATTTTCATCATATTATCAAACATTAAAAAATTTTAGCACAACATTTATATATATTTTATAGGGGTTGCATTTTTATATTTACTTGTAGAACTAAGGACGGAAATTAATGTGAGAGGAGGCGGGAGTGCTGTCTAGTGATACAGTCTCCAGGAGGCGTCTGGTGATGTTCACATGATGTTCCTTGGTGCGAAGTAGACTCGAGAGTGGTTCAATGATTTGGGGTCCACATGAACTGAAGTACTCTCTTATGATAGAGAAAATTCAAAAAAAGTTTCTGAGATATCTCTACATGAGACAATGCGGATATTATCTTTGGCTCTATCCAACCGAGTTTCTCCATGGTATGCTTGGCTACAACAGTCTAGAGACTAGAAGGAATGTGAATTTGACTACACATTTTTTTCGATTGTTGCGCGGTATTGTCGATAATCCTGAGATTGTGATGGGCATTGGTTTGTATGTTCCTGATAATTACCTAAGACAGCGTCGGCATAGATTGTTTCATATTCCAATAAACAGGACCACCCTTCCTATTGGAAGAGCTACCGCTATGCTGAACAACATCGCTCTGGATATTGATCTGTTCCATGTATCCGAAGGGGTTCTCTGGAGCAGGATTCTCATACTACTTTGACATGAGTCTCTTTCGTGTATTTTTTTTCCTTTTTTTACAATATGTACTTATTGAATGTATGTTTGTGATGTATATGATATTTTTATATGAATGAATTGAATTGAATTGAATTGAATGATCCTTTCAATACACACGGGAAAAAAAAATCACCTTTTAAATGAGAAAAGGTGGATGTAGAATCGTTCATCACGTTTACTTCTTATATATTTATTATTATTATATATCTTCATAAAAAAAAAAAATATAAAAAAAAATGTTGGTGTGTGCCTTCATAATAACTCACGCAGAGGTTTGCGTCAGGGGCCATGAAATAAATTTTGCAAAACATTTTAAATGTAAAACGTTCCCCAAAATCTTCCCACACGTGTTTATTATACGGCCATAAATTATCCGCGGCAAATATTTTATGCCTTAAGAGCTTAGGAATATTCACTTTGTCCTAAATTAAAACCGTTTACATGCAATAATACAGCCGGTTATTTTTGAACCAGCGTGTAGTATTACTGAGGATTACTCCCGATAAAACAATAAAACATAAACGACGAAACCTTTTTCAGTAGCACGTTCAGGTACGTAAATACACAAGGTACTCCAAAATTAAGAGGTTTTAATTTTTTAAAATTTTGACTTTATAAAACAATAAAATTATCACATTGCGAAACGATTTTTTTTATTTCATGGATTTTTCATTCAATAAAATAAACACATTATTACAATATGAATACATTGTAAAGAAAACAAAGTATAAAAATATATTTTGTCCCGATAAACTATTTAATAATAGTTTCTCATCGGGTGCTCAGACACGAGTTTTAATTAATAATCAAATAAAAAGAGTACAGACATATTTATGTATACGTATAAAATAATAAACATAAAATATAATAAAATAATGCTATATTTTATTCCATAATAATATAGTAAAAAATAAAAAAAATAAGAAAATACAGTAAAATAAAAGAATAGCAGTTGACTTAAATACATTTTAAATATAAGAAAAAAATTAAACACAAATATAAATAGTGTGTGCTCATAAATGTAATCAAAACAAGATAAAAAATAAAACAAAGTAGACGGAAAATTTCAATCCATATCTACAGAAAAACTAAAAATAATAAGAAAATTAAAGTATCAATTAAGAGCTAAATTTTTTTAATAAAATGAGACGGAGATAAAAGGAAAGGTTAACCTAAGAAAATAACAAAAATCTATTCAATGAGAGATAAAAAAAGTAATCTTTTAAATAAACAATAAATCAATATGGAAACATTTTGTCTACTAACCACTTTCGTATTAAAAACATAATTTTATTTTTACTTATGACTTATTTTCATGTCAAGTGGCAACAAATTAAATATTTTTGGAACAATATAATCCAACGTACGTTGTCCATATTTATTTTAAAATTTTGGTACAACTAGGCCATCATCAGATGTAAATCTTGTTAGATAGCTGTGTTATAGTTTATTTTTATATATTGAGCTGAACATTTGTTAAACATCAATGAATACACTTTGGATAACTTTCTTCAGAGCAGCTTATGTGGTTATTTTTTTTATGGTTGAAAGTTGTTTCACCCTGCAATATTTCGTGAATATTCATCATCAGCTTTCTCTTGCTCAATCGTGAACATAGGCCTCCCCCATGAATCTCTTCATCTCTCTATCCGAAGCAGCGAACTGAATCCAACCACTTCCCGCAACCCATCTAATGTCATTTGACCGCTCTGCTTAAGGCCTGCCGATACTTTTTCTGCCTGTTCAGGTTGGCCTTTCCAGGACTTTAGTCTACTAGATTTCTAGAGCCTTAAGTTCTGTGGCTATATAACAAACCCAGCTCTATGTCTGGTTGACAACCCTGTGAAACATTATTTCTTAGTAAAATTGTCTAATTGTTAGTTTTATAAAATGTATATTTTTTTCTGTAAAAAATAATACCTTTGTTAATAAACCTACCATTTACTTTTTTTGCTGCATTGTTTATTTTGCTCTCAATTGATTCTAATTAATTTTTTTCTTCATTATTCAGGAATAATGTTTATTTCAATAATATTTCGAGTTCATCCAAATATTTGTAAACAAAGTTAGGATTTCACCATGATTATGTTACAACTAATTCTTTTCTCTACAATATTCTGCAAATTTGTTATCATAAGTTATTTATAAAACAACAGCCATTACAACCAAAAAATAAATATTTACAAATAAACATAAATTATAGGCCAATTATAGTTTAAATTACTAAATACAATGTCAAAAAAAGAAGAAAAAAATCGTACATTGAAATAGCCACTCCGTATATATATACACGTAAAAAATTAATAAAATACGACAGTAATAATGAAATAACAAAAAAATAAATAAAAAGTTTTTTGTTTGATCGAACTTAAAAATCCTTTCGCCGGCGGATCCATACGGAGTAATACGGAGCTATCAGTTCTCCCTTCTTTCTTCTTTCAAACAAGAGAAAGTATTTACAGTATTAAAGTGCACAAAAAAACAAAATATTAGGTAGTATATTATAATTACGATTTTTAATTAGGGTTCTAGCATTTTCTTTAAATTTGTTTAAAGTGAAGAAATATTTTTTTTTTTTTTTTTCTTAAATCGGTTGTTTTTTTATTGACTATGAAAACAAAAAACGTATTGTTTTATTTATATGATAAAACTGGAACAGAAATATTCACCATTAATCATTATTGTAACAATCTGATTCCCATTTTCATAAATTTAGTTATTTACAACTCTTGGAAAATGGCTCCTAAAATTGAAATATTTGGGTAAATCATAAGAACGCAAATGTTTCTCTTTTATCATCATCATTATATGTTATTTGTCAACAATATTTTGAGTTTGTCCAAATTTTTGTAGACAATCACTGGATTTAACTCCCCTCAAAATATTGTTGATAAATCCATATGGTCCATGAAGAAGAATAGAAATTGAAAAAAAAATTTGCCTTGCGTTGCCTAGTATGTACGTGAAATAATTATATGAAATAAATCTCATCAGCATAAATGAAGGTTTCAGCTCTTTAACTTCACAAACATGAAGCATGTTTAAATATGAGCAGAATCGTGAATGTTAGATAGTGCGTAAAGTGGCCACTTAAACTAGCCAATGACAGGTCAGGCCAATGGGAGGGTCCGATGTCTTGCTGGGTACCCGCTGGCACAGCGCGGGTTTCAACTGTGTAACTCTGTTATAAGCTTAGACCCCTGTCTGCGTAACCTATAGGTGTGAAAGCACTACAATTAATGATATGAATCATACACGTATAAAACATGTGAGTCGAAGTCCTGTAAAAAAAATAAAATACCAAGGTCATCAGCCCTGTAGATGCCTAGACTTCTATATTACCGTCTTTGAAATGTTCGTCATCTCTGTTGTTATATATTTTCTAGTGTAGAAACACCTTTTTGGCATGATAGGCAAACACGCCAATAACTACACTAGAGGCGGACTTACCTAAAATTGATTTCCTTATTCAGGATTAGCCATCGAGTCCAAACACTCGTCTAGATCGATCGATCGAACGAGACTCGATTCTCGTTTTTTTTTCATAAAGAGAACTTTAATAAAACGTTTAAAAAATACGTGAAGATCCAAGGAAGTTGAAGTGCCAATGCAGCACCCTACGCACCACTTGGTGTGAATAAAGAAATATTGATGACGATGAGTGTGTAGGTTTATTGCCACCCGTTATCACGGAATGTACCGGAGCAGATAATAAAAAATATTAAAACACAAAAATGTGAATAGATATTTTGTTTCAAATCCACCCCTTTACAACCTTAGGGATTTTTTCGGGGAATAAGACCGTAACGAGGAAAAGTTTCCCTGAAATTACCACTGCTGAAAAGGGGAGGGGAAATATTTTACGTTAAATTGAATCTCTACAATGGATAAAATATTTACGAACTTCAGATTTCTACGTATTTGATAATAATATGGCGCGCTGATTTTCTTTCATATCTCAACTTTATAAATACTAGTCAAATAAAGCTAAATAGTTTAACACGAGAGAATGATTGAAAAGAGACTCACATATTAAAATAATGTATATTAACAAGTTTGTGGCTATTTCAAATGTTAATTATTTTGAAATAAATAGAGATGGAGAACCTTTAGGGAAGTCTAGGTAATTATTTCATTTATTTATTTGTACGCCCTTTAGGCTTTTACATTTATTAGCAATACATAAGTAAATACATTAAGCTAAACGTAAGAATAACATAAGAAAGACTAAAAGAATCAACAGCAAGTAAAAAAAAGGAATTGTACCCACATATGTATATGGGTATACATAAATATATTTACATATACAAATTTACACACATACATACATACATATTAATTTACATACATATATGCATACATATACATATATATACACACACATTCACATTAACATGTTTGTATATTATTATGGAGATTGCTAAAAAAAATAATATACATTTAGTAAAAAATACCCTTACCTTGTAGAAGATGATAGAAGAGGGCAACAGAAAGTTAAGCAACAGTAAGTTAAAATAAGGAATTGTACCCACATAGGTATATGGGATATGGGTATACAGAAATATATTAACATATACAAATATACACACATAAATACATATGCATATACATACATATATGTATACATATATATACACACATTCACATTATCATGTATGCATATTCTTATAGAGATTGCTAAAAAAATTAAGATACATTTAGTAAAAAATACCCTTACCTTGTAGAAGATGAGAGAAGAGGAGGGGGGGGGGTTAGAGCGACAGTGAAAGGGACATTGAAAGTTGTAAATGTAAATATTTGTTCACGCTAAGCTGAATTTGGTTAGTAGAGGAAGAAATATAATTAATTCGTAATGAAAAAAAACGAATGCTTGCTTAAATAGGTGCGAAGGTTTTCACGGTCACTGTTATCAATATTATGTATCTTTTTTGGGTAATACCGTGTATGTTGGATTTGATCCGACGTTTTGGCTACCATTGCAGGAGCCATCTTCAGGGAAAACTGTGTGTTTTATAAAGAAATGTAAATAAACATAAATACATAAACACATAATGTACATAAACACATACATTTCTTTATAAAACACACAGTTTTCCCTGAAGATGGCTCCTGCAATGGTAGCCGAAACGTCGGATCAAATCCAACATACACGGTATTACCCAAAAAAGATACATAATATTGAATGCTTGCTTGTCTGAGTGAATCCGAAAAATTAAATTTAGTCTTTAAAACGGATTCGGGTATGTGGTGGATGCATTCAATGAGCACATCCATGGCGAGACATTAATTAACATTACTTAAATTATGCTTATGGTCTCTAAATATACACATATATACAATAATACGTATACATGCATACCTAAATCGATACATTATTATATGCATAAATAAAAGTAATAAAAATAATGAAAAATTGTAACAATATCATTAGTAAAACACATGCAGAAATATCTACATTGGCAAGTTGCTGGTGGCCCAACATTTGCAAAATACGAAATATACACGATAAATGTTTACAGATTGACTTTTTGAGGAATGAAGTAACAAGAAAACAGACGCAGCAAACTGTCATTAAGTGAAGGCAATATGGTTGGTTGTGCCATATACTGCGAATGCCTACTTAACAAGGCATCAAGTCCTCTACGTCCTGGACGTCCACTGTTTTCTGTTAGTTGGTAGTTTATGTCAAAACTACAGGACGAAAAATTACAATAACTTATTTATTGGTGGCAATGTTGCTATGGTAAGATGGTGTTATTTATTTATTTATTTACATACATAAGTTTACTATACATTATTTGAGACATAAGTCCCAACTTCATGGGAATACAAATCCTGTGTTGAGATGGGACTAGTAATTAGTTGACACAGACACATGAGTATATCACCACAAATATAGGATCAGAAACACAAAAAATATTTTTTTGAAAAACATATATATATATGGCACATCAATATGGTAAACAGTAAACTCAAACATTCGGAAAATCATCAAGGAGTTTCCTACTCAAATCCCTCCCACTAAGGAAAATCCTGTCCTTAACTTCTTTCTTGAAAATAGTTTTTGTCCTTGAGAGCTTAATACACTCTTCCAAAATGTTGAACACTCTCGGTGCGATAAATGAGAGATGCTTCTGAGCAAAAGTCGTACGGGTTTTGGATATGACATAATTCATGCTCTGGAAAAACCTCGTATGGACATTTCGCTGAGACCTCTCCCTATTGTTCGACCAGAAGTGTGTAAGTGCTTCTTTTACAAAATGTCAGATATTTCGTTTTATTCGATACTTATATGTTAATAAGGCAACATCTAGCCAGTCTAGCCGTTCGGATTCAAAAGTGACAGTTATGTCAGAATTTAACTCGACTTGTTTTTCTCAAGTAGTATTTTAAATAAGCTTTTAAGAAGAAAAAAACTGCCCATCTCAGAACAATAAAAAAACTAACTGAGTTGTAATTGAAAAAAAAATTCCTCAGTAGATTTTTTATTAAACATTTTTAATCGACTAGACATATGAACCGTGGGTTATTAGGCCAGTCGGTACATACCGATCTACCTACCACAAAACTTGAAGGGTGGGGTCCAGTAGTGTATCTTCGTAATCGTTTGGGAGAAATATATTCAAATATGACGTCATGGAAGGAAGTTTAGAGAGAACCTCCACAATGCAGAAAGCGCATGACAGGAACGTACGGATTAGTACGGGGGAGGCCTATGTTCATTGGTGGACAGAAAAGGCTCTGTGGTGATGCCGATGAATTACAGTTATTTAAAATTATGAAGGTAATGATTATTAAAGGATACGTGATGAAGAACACTTACAAAAGATTAATTTTTCACTGAATTTACACTGGTAAAAATAATTAACAATCAAGAGCTTTATTAATCAAACGTCACACATATGTCCGGAGGCTGTCGGTGTGGAAAAGAGAAGATCAATCTTGTGTTCTTATTTTACAATGTTTTTTCAGCGCTCTCTGTTGTCGATCCCGCATCTTGTGCTACATTTAGTCACATGTGGTGACCCCGACGTGCCTGAACATCGCACGATTCTGACAATACAAAAACTGCATTTAAAAAAAGTAAATGTATTGAAATTTCTATAAAACAGAAAGTAAGATCAATTCAAGGCATTATTGCATTTGACATTCTGTAATTTTGTGAGTCAGAGAGACCAATTCATTATTTTGAGATGTCTTCAGATATTTTATTAAATTTTTTCGAAATTATATAATTTTGGACATATTTGTTACAAAACCTAGCTACTGAAATCATGTACGTTATTAAAAAGTGTAATTTATGATAATACTTCGCTTTGAATATTTTTTAAGGGATGTGAGTTACTGTATCTTATTTGATATATATTAACATCGATTTTATTCGGAAAATAAATTGCTCAAACTGGATCATAAATCCTTGCGTATGGTTGATATTTTTGTAATATTTAGAAAACATCATTGCTTGGGAGGATGTGCCATAAATCTGTGTGTAGGTATATGAGATGTGACAGGCGCGCGAACATTTGCCCAAAAGAATAAAAAGGATAAATAATAAAGGATATCTTTTGCGAAATTCTCATGCAGGATTAAAATATGAATATTTTATAAGCCCTACGCCGCAGAAGGGGTGGTTTCATTGTGGCTGTTAAATTTAACACCAAATGTTTTCACTAAACTTTTTATGAGGTGTAATAATACTAACGTCTTATTTGCTTATGCATTAGCTCTTTAACAAACAAAAAAAAACACTACTTTTAACACCATTTTACTATATTTAAGTTTTTAATGGATACAGTGGTTTATATTAATGATACAAATTAGCATCAATGTTAAAATATTAATTCATAGAGAAGAGCCATCAATGTCAGGGCCTCAGTGCGCTAACGAATTGAATAACATCATCTTTATTTTGTATTTGACGTCCATGTATACAGCGGAACTACGGAACAATTATACGCAAGCAGCATGGAATAAATTAAGGGTCACGTATAATAATTCATTCAGGCAATTATTCGGACTGCCTAGGTATTGCAGTGCCTCCGAAATGTTTACAGCTGAACGGGTAAACACCTTCGCTGCCCTACTTCGCCAAAGAGCCTGGAGCCTATGGAAACGCCCGAAAAGCTCTAATAACGCACTTCTCCAAGCCACTGCAGGGTGGATCCATTCACCGTTGTTCGAGCGATGCGGGATATGCTAAAACCACCATAAGTGCTACAAACAAAAATGCTGTTTTATGTTTATGTTAATATTTACGTTTGTGTTTTTATGGTAGAATTGTCTCTGCACTATGTACCCGTCATTTTACTGGAATAAAATTTAAAAAAACATTGAAACTAAGAGTTACCTTAATTCAATTGGTATTGATTTTTAATTTTTAAAGCTTTTTACAACAATATTTTATGTATGTAACTTATCGACCATGTTCTGGTCAAAGGCATTCTAGAAAAGTGATTGTACTATTTCAGGTTTATTTTAAATTAATTTTATAGGTGGGTAGACGTAATTTGGAATAATGATAAGGTTCAATAGACGCTTGCAGTTCAAATCCTTTTGCTTGAATGTGTATAAGACATGAACAATTGGTTTAATGCATAATAATGAAACGTACTCTTTACGAATTGTGAGTAAATGACCTTAGCAAGGTAAATATTTTCAAAATATAATTTTTTTCTTATTTAACAATGATTTTGTTTATCACCCTGATATGATTCCTGACTCACGCACAAAAGGCTCTGGGTTCGATTCCCGGTGAGAATATAAAAATAAAATATGATACTTCTCATGAAAATTAACGAAACGACTATTTGATTTTATGAATGCAGTAATAGTACTACAACAATTATTGAAAGTATCGTTAAAGACATCAAAGTCAACATTATTTCCTACACGAGTACGTAAAATTTAACATTAATTTCTACATTATTATGATGAATTAAATATCAAAATACTGGTATGTAAAATGTTTCTTTTTTACAATTCAAGACTATCCGTACGGAGAAACATTCTTATTTATGAAAAGTTGTTTATTGTTTTTTTTTAAATTTACCTACCTTTTGGGATAACCTAACATTTACCGAACAATATTTGTACATACTAAAAATATTATGATAAATAACACACACAATCCCAGAATCTTCTTACGTCGGTTTAAATAGTTCCTCTTCTTACGAGTTAAATCTTCCCCTAAAACATAATGTTTGTAAGTTAAGCACGGCTTGTAAGGATTAATTCGCCAAAACTTAAGGCCCTTAATCCTCTGGATACAAAATCCTGGCTAGGGGTACAAACAAAACACTTGAATCTTATTTAAAACTAGCGTACACTTATCTCTGTACTCTCTCGGCTTCCTGGAGGTTTTAAACAGGCGGAAGTAGCCTTCCGGAGGGTAAGTGCTGCGGAAATATGTCCGGCAGATGACCGGAAGTGACGTATCTCGGATACACGCTGCAGCCTGCAGTGTCTTACGACTTTGATGTATTATAATATTTTAAAAATATATTTCATACGAATAACTTCAGGGTACATTTATCAGATATATTTTTTGTTTTAAGAAATATGACCACAATATTTTGAGTTTATCCAAATGTTTGTAGACAAGGCCTGGATTCAATTCCATGGCGAGCTGTTAACATTAACATATTAAAACAGAGATGAAGAACACTTTAAAGAAGGCAATAGGCATCTACAGGGCTTATGACCTGTCATTGGCTGGTTTAAGTTGCCACTTTACACACTGTGTAACATTCACCATTCTGCCCATATTTGAACATCTATTACTTCAATTCTTTCATCTGTTGATGTTTGTGAAGTTAAAGAGCTGAAACATTTATATATGTGAGTGAGATTCGTCTAATTAAATTATTTCACCTACATACTAGGCAACGCCTGAATTTTTTTTATTTTTTTTTTATATTTAACCTTTTTTAAATATTTTATTTAACCTGCCAATGACACCCAATGAAACCAGCCAATGGCAGGTCATAAGCCTTGTAGATGCCTAGACTTCAATATTGCCTTTCTTAAAATGATTTTCATCTCTGTTGTAATATGTTAAATATGACCACATTTCTGATCATTGTAAGCAACTAAAATGGTTCAAAATTAGACAGCGGAAAGACTATCACTCCCTCTCGCTTCTGTTTACTGTACTTCATAGTCCTAGCGTTCTTATATACCTTCGTGATTGTATCAGTTCATGGATAACCTCTTTGTTCTAATTCTCGAAGCATCATCTTAATTCCCATCCGTAATTTCTCTTTCTTCTATAACTCACATAATGTCCATGCGGCTTGACGGTGGAATTATCTCATATCCAGTATCAAAGATATTTCTACAGTATCTCCGTTCAAATCACGTCTAACGAAACATCTCCTTTCTCTTCCCTAATCTATCTTCTCTTCCTCTTTCCGGTTTAATCCTTTTCTCATTGAGTTTCTAGTATTGATTAAGGATAACTTGGCTCTCTATTTTTTTTTTTTGTTTTAAAATAAAACATGTAATACGTGAACGAGATATTATACACCCAGGAGTTATAAAAAAAAACTCATTTGGGACGGTACATAAAAAGAAAAAAAAATCTGTCAGTAAAAAAACGCAAAACGCGGTATTTTACACTTTTAATTATATTATATTAAAAACTATCACTATCAAAAAGATTTAAATATTTTATTTTTAATTCCAGCAGTTTTAGATTTGTTATTTGATTTTATGTTTTTTAATTCATCGGGTGGTTTATTAAATTGGGAATGGCCATTTTTTTTCAGAGACTTTTTGTCAAACTTTGTTGAGAAAAATTTATATACGTTAATTTTCTATTAAATACGTACTGTAACTTAAATAATATAAATAAAATAAATATTAAACCACTACGTGTTTAAACACTTATTTGTCAATGCGATCTTCAAAAATAGAATATAAAAATGCTGTGGAGCTTTACAACCGGTCGGTAGAAAAAAATGGTTAAAACAAAGTTGTTTTATATTTGTTTTATTATAATGAGTAGCCACAAAGTTAGCGCTTCAAATATAAATAAATGTGGACAAATAAAACATTCAATTTATCGTTTGGTTGGGAAAAATTTTCATTTGGCAATAAGCCCGCCAATATACAATTTTCAGTTTGTACAAAAAGTTCAATAAATATTTTTTTGTATTGAATGATTTTTTTTTTGTCTATTACTTCTGTTATTTAGGATAGAACTTGATTATTTTCGCAATATAAAAAATAATTAAATTTAACACATTTTAAGGGATTGAAAAGTATTTTTAAGGATTTTAAGAATAAGAATTTAGAGCAGTGTTTCCCAAGGTGGGGCGGGGCGTCTCTGAGGTACCACGCTTCAGAGATTGGACACGTCGGCATTTCACATATTAAGGGGAATACTCATCTGTCATACAAAAAAATGCCCGAGTTGTACAAAATTGAAATATACGCAAAATTGTCCTTCAAATAGAATGAAATTAATTAACAATTTCAATAATTGTCTAAAAACACAGAAACTGTGCAGGATGTAGGAAAATGGCAAGGATTTGCGAAGAAACAAACACAAAATATCCTAATATTACTTTGCATGCCAGAAAATTATTATTACCCTTTCCCTCATCTTGTTTGGTGAAATGTGCTTTTAACGCCATTAGCGATATACTCATTAAAAAACTAAATCGATTGGATATAACTAATAGGTATAGAGAGGACCTAAGACTGAAATTAACTAAGTTAGATCCGGACATCAATTTTTTTTGTGGCAAGTGTAACTGAATTTAATCATTAATTAGGCGTTAAGATATGTGTGTTTGTACTCATTTTTAAATTTTAGTTTAAGTTTTATTATTGTTTTCACTTTTAGTTTATTCTACTTAATTACATTTTCAATTTGTGTTTTGTAATCATTTCAGTCATAATATAATATGTATTAGAATAGGTTTTATTTGATTCCATTAGGGGTTCATTTGTTTACAAAACATATAACAATATGATTTGAAAATAATTAATCTGCTGTTTAATTAAAAAAGATGAGGGTGGGGCATTTGACTTTTGAAAAGACTACGGTGGGGCATGGCGTAAAAGAGGCTGGGAAACACTTATTTAGAGGTTTTTGTTATTTTAATAATATTGAACGAATATATTTTCGTGGCTGTAATTAAACTGACTATCCTGGTGTTGAGTGAAGACTCAGAAGAAGTTCCTTGTCGGCGATCAGCTCTGGTGGTCAGGAAAACTGCATGCACACAGTTGTCTGGAGTCTGAGGCGGCGCGGCGGATGATGATGATTGGCGATGGACGATAAAGTGTTTTCGGCGTTGTGTGAGTTTAAACGTTAAGTTATATTAACTTTCACGGCGAAATAGCGAAAAATACTTTCAAACGAATTTAACGTGGCGCGGAGGAAAAGCAGTGTTGCCAACAAACAAATGTCCCGTCAGGCGTGGCAACCTCACAAATTAGCCAGTATCTACTAACATGCAATTTTTCTGGCTAAAATACATTGAAACAAATTATCGGTTCAACCACTAACTTTTGTATGTCTACCGATTCCGAGACGTACCCTGTACCCATATCTTCGTCAGGGTACCAATTAAACCACCATGCAGAGCCTACGATACACCTTCACCATAGTTGTCGCACAAAAATATTAAACCAACATGCCATGCATTTAGTAGGCAACTCTTAGGTGCACTAATTAGGTAGGCATAAAAAAGTCGGTTAGTGGTTATATACAAAATTTCATAACATTTAATAAAATGTTTGACTACAAAGTTAATGCTTTAAATATTAATATTATGATATTCGAAGCATTTACTTTGTTATTTCCCAGGTCAAATAATATACCTTAATATTTTCTTCATGTAAAGTTACTACACAATAATGTTGCAAATCAAAAACCTCTTAAATCAATAATCCTGTTAAGAATCGAATCCAGAACTTCAAGAATGGGTGGAAAACTAGTTAACTACTGCACAAAGAGGCGGACTAATCTCCACTCGATTTCTTTATTCGGGATTTTTTCACCTGAGAGCAGCCATCGAGTTGAAAACTCTCATCCAGGGTTCTGGTTGTATTTACACACAGAACTGTATTCTTTATCTGCCCAGACACAGACAACATATATTCAAACTGCATCGTATGCCAACCAATCAATATATTAAAAATGATGAAGATAAAAATAAAGTATATAAATAAATCAACACATTTGTATTTCCAAAGTTGTTGCAAAAAACAGGGAAACCCTTTTAAACTGGGAATATGGAAGTCAAGACATTTACAGGGCTTATGACTTGTCATTGGCTGGTTTTAATGGCCACTTTACACAATTAAACACTGGTGAAAGAAGAAGTATAAAAAACGGAAAATAGTTTACAGGCGTTGCCTTGTAGGTGAATTGGTTAAGTCGAATGAATCTCATCCACATAATAAAAGTTTCAGCTCTTTTACTTCACAAAAGTCAAAAGATGGAGGGTTTGAGGAAATGTGGATGTTTAAATATAGGTAGAATGGTGAATGTTACACAGTGTGTAAAGTGGCCACTCAAACCAGCTAATGACAGGTCATAAGCCCTGTCAATTACCCCCTAAAATGACCTCTTTGTTCTAGAAACGAGGGAACTTTTTTAATACGCTTTCACCGCTCTAATTTGGTTAAAGGTCTCGGTTGTGGAATAACTTACCCACTAATGTTTGAGACGCCCCGTCTTTATTTACATTTAAATTAAGACTAAAATGTCTAAATATTTGAGTTGTTCATTTCTCCTTCTTCTTTCCTTCCCATCTCCGCTCCTCTCATCATAGTATAGTGTCTTTTTTTTGTTAATTTTTGTTTTTCATTTTGTATAAAATTATAATATAAAGTATAATTCCTTAGAATATGTCCATGTACTTGTGATTTTCTCAAACTGAACAACTTATGTAGGTAGGAAGAAATTGCCTTAAGGCAATATGCCCGCCCTTATATGAATATAAATGCCCAGACTTTCATTTTCCATTCTCAAAAGTATTTTCCCTCTCTGTTGCAACAAATTTGGATCTGAATGACTCCCTAGGAAGGAAATCAAGCCTGTCTGCAAATATTTGGACATATTCAAAACATTGTTGTATACACTGAAAGCGATGTGTAAAAATACGCGTAAATTTACATATGTATTCAAAATTGCGGGTTAAATAGATACGTCGTGCTTTCTAGTGACAAATTATGACAATAGATGTCACCAGCATCCGTCGGTGTGACGTGTACAGTAACTCGGGGTAAAAATGACGAGGAATTATTAAATTTAACGGCGCTCGGGGTGATAACACGAAGCGTACTAATCTTTATGACAAACGTAAAACACAGGCATGGCTCCAGAACATTAGTGAATTCATTTAAATACATTTGTATAAGGGTGATATATGAGGTGGCAAAATTGTGATATATTATTCTGAGTTATGTGGTGTATTACAAAATCGGCATTTAGAGCTGTGGATTCAACTGAATTTTATTTCACGTAATCATTTGCTGATAAATTGACATTACAAGGAGCAGACAATAATACATATTTCTTCTTTCTTGCTATAAACCTATGTAGTCTGTTCTCCAAGAGATTGTTTCTCCTGTGAGGTGGATTCCTAAAAATCCTACTGTCTTTTGGAAAGTCTTCCCCGAGAATAAGTTTCATAAGCATTTTCTGAGTATTTTTACTCCACTTTTCTAGATTTAGCTAGTATCCAATCGAGAAATTCCCCTAATCCCTCATCTACCTCGTCTCATGTTTACACCTCAGATATTCATTCCATCGTGGAAACCACTGATTATGTAAAAAATCTAGTCTTAAAGCTAGATACATCAAAATCAGCTGAACCTGATCATCTTCCGGCATATTTTCTCATGAATTCTGCTATCACTTTATGTGTATCAATGACATTGCCATTTAAAAGATTTCTCAAAGAATGCACAATCCCACATATTTGGAAATCCGCTTTTAGTCCAAAAGAAAGGGCCTAAAACCGATACTGCCAATTATAGACCGATTTCTAAACTGTGTATTGCTGTATAGTGTCTAAAGTATTTGAACGATTAATTTATGATCAACTCTATTGTGCTATTTGTAAAAACCTGTAATTGGCTTCCTTGAAATTGGTTTTGTTTTATATATAAGAAAAATGTTGCTCTTGGTTATCCATATAAAGAATGAAGAATATGAAAACTGAATATGTAGTTTAATATAAAGGAGTCTGGTTGTGTCTCAATTCATTGGACATGACCGTATCAGTCCCTTCTTCGCTGTCTACTCCATCTGACGATGTCCTCAGCCTAACACATTCTTTTTAAGTCTGATGTTTCTCACGCGATCTCTTAGAGTTGAATCATTCTCAGTATCTTTATATCGGAAGTCCTCAATACTTGTTTAGTCTTGACTGTCTGCTTTTGCTTCAATACCATATGTCATTTACATTTTACTCCTAGAGACATATTTTTGATTTTCCATAATTTGATTTTTAGGTGTGGTGTTGGTGGTAAGAAGAATGTCTCGTTCAAAAGCCAACTTATTTACCAACAACTGATTGTGCCCTTTTGGGTTGCGAGTGCTTTTTCAAATTATTTCCTATAGACTACACCGGGGCACGTAACTTTTTGCCTGCCCAATTGTCGACGGGTATCATTTTTAATATAGTATTCCAAAACTAAATTTACCAAATTAAGTCGTTTTTTTCTCGTCATATCTCCCTGAAAACACTTTTTTTTATGCAAAAAAAATATTTTTTACAAAAGATTCGCACTACCCAGAATTCACAGTTACTGTTTTTTAAAAACTTCTATCACAGTCAGTGCAATTCAGCCCATAAAGTTATTTTGTATTTTTTATATGTTTAGACCTCTGTACTAAGTAGCCTTACCTGTCATGTAAAAAGCTAAGGTACTCGAAAAAATTCGTTATTTTTTATCTTGGAAATGGGATTTTTGATCACTGATTTTGGTTTATTACCTTTATGAGTCCAATCACCATTGTTGCAAAGTCTTAGAACAATGGCGCATAATAACTACTTTTAACGACTATGTGAATATTTGTTGTCAATATTCCATCTTTCCTGCATTCTGCTTCAAGATTATGGCGTTGTAAACTGACAAATGTGCACTGAAATAACAGATATTCGATACTCTGTGAAGAAATATCGTCGCATGGAAAATAGTTATTATATACTTATTTAAACCTATGTAGGTAACTTCTCATAGCTCCATAGTTTATTTATCCGTCATCACAAATTCAACTTTCCCGATTAGGACGGTGATAGGATATGTTAGTTTATTATTAGATTGTTAGTAGATTAGAAGAATAAAGTCTAATCGAAGAATCTAGAGCTGTGACCGTCCTTCCACCGGGAGTTTTATAATAGCTTATACAGTGCAATCTTTTCACGACATTTTGCAGTTTAAAAAATATCCGGATTCCGACATCTACCAAAATTTAAATCAATCAAATTCAAAACCTGGTATTATCCTGGTCAAACAATGCTGTAAGTTAAATTTATACTTTCCTGTCCGACAATGGGCGAAATCATAAAATCGTAAATGTCATAAAACATAACTTAGTAGGGTTTCCCATAACTGTTTTATAACTTCATTTATTTGGAACGGATTATCGGTTTTTACAACCCAAAAACCAATAACACTATTAAACGTTTAAAAAGCGAATTTATAAATTTACGAGTCGTAAAAAATAAGCTTTGGGTTCCATTTCAACTATCAGGCTACCGCACCGACAATTATTGTACTACGAGACAAGAGCATTCGTACGATTTATTTTTTCAGGATTTTTTCTTGAATATTTGCTTTAAAAAAACGTTTAGAGACACATTGTACAATATTTATAAATAGACAAAATAACGGTGTTACTAAACAATATTTAGGTGTATGCTAAAATCGAAAAAAGTTGTTAAATTATTTTTTGATTTGGTGTTTATTTTGTAGAACTCCATATAAAAACTTATAATATACGAAATCAAACACTGATTTGAGTCTACTGAACACTTTATTTTATTTTTACAAATATAAAAACGAAAATTTCGTGACAATTAATTCGCCTTGTTAGGGCATTTTTAAACGAATATGAAGAATTAATATTTTTTAACTATAAACATACTGTGCGAAAAAAATCCTTTGCGTCACTGTGTGGCAACCTGAGGTTACCTAAAGTTAAATTAAGATAACCTGAGGTTAGGAAATGATCACCTTAAATCACTGTCTCTTTTCATCTTCTGATCATGATATGTGTGTCTCGCTCGGTGATCTAATTAGATTACATTTCTTTCACTCAAATTAATGTTTTATATATTTGTCTCGATATTTAGTCATTGTTCAAGACCCCGATAGACAAAATTTTTAATTAAGAATTATGTAGTATATTAAAAATTAATAATATAATTTGTTTTCTAATATGTTAACGTTTTCTTGAAAATTACAAAAAAGTATTATTTAATTAATAGCAATTCGCAACGATATGCCAGTTACATTACAATTACGGGCGGTTAAGTTAATTTTAAATTCAATGACAAACAGATGGAGAAAGAGTATAACTGTTTAAACGTTTACATAATGGTGAATTTTACACGGTGTAAAAAGTGGCTGTTTTAACCGGTCAATGACAGGTTGTAACCCCGACAAATGAATAAACTTTTACATTCCGCTCTCTAAAATGTTATTTATCTCTGTTGTAATATATAAATATGAATTATTTCCATTGGGGGTTAAACCCAGTCGCTGTCAACAAAAATTTGGACAAAGTACACAAGAGTGACCAACACAATTTATTTTCCGTTATATCATGGATGGAGTAAAGCTTAAATGATCATCGACGTCCAGGGATCTCGGGGTGCTGTTTGACGATAAATTATCATTTAATCTACATAATATAACATCATTATGCATTATCTTTCTTAAAATGTTCGGAAATGTTTTTACAAACGCCAATATTTTTTCAAATAATCAGATTCTGAAAACATTGTAAAATTCCTTGGTAAGAAGTCGCTTGGAATTAAGTTCCGTCATTTTATCGCAAAATGAAACCACATATTCCTTAATGATAGAGAGGGTGCATAAAAAAATCCAGCATTATCTGTATCTCAATGAGTATGGATATTTTCTGTGACTTTTACCGACAGCTTTCTTACTAGGAAGGGGCTATCAATCATTGTTAGGAAGAAGGGATATTAATTAGGATGTTCATTATTTTTACTGTTACTGTTTGGTTGTTGGATACGTAATTCATATATTCTGCTAAATTCAGTCTAAAAATTTTGTTGTGTGCTAAATTTGTACCAAGTAATTATTTTTTTTTTTTATTAAAAAAACATACAGTCATACATAATAAGTATTAAAAACAATATTTTTTTAACATAAAAAGACCAATTAAGTTTTCATAAATTATGCAAAAGATATAAACATTAAAAGTGACAAAAAAATAAAAAATAAATAAGAATTTCAAGTGCAAAAAGAATAATTGTTGACATTTGCGTTTTCCATGGAGATAATAAATTAAAATAAATGAAAATACCGAATGTACACTCCGAGCCATCCACGCACACACATAAACGCACATATAAAACATACATAAACATATACACTACATGCGGCACATATACATAGCATAAACCACTCAAGATGCACATTCAGCAACTATCCCAAATAATCGACCCCATGAAGAAATTTTCTGTACAAATGCAAAGTGCAGTTAAAATTGTCTACATCAATACAGAGTCCATTATAATTTCTACAGGTACGTCTAATGAATGAATTCGAGGTATAATTGTTTTTACAAGTTGGTACATAAAAAAGAGAATTTAATCTGGTATAGCGAAAAGGACAACGGAAACCAATATTTTGTATAAGATACGGCGAATCAAATATATTATTGAGAATTTTGAAAAGAAAAATTAAATCACATATAAGGCTCCTTTTTTGTAGTGATTCTGTATTAAAATTGATCAAAGAGGGGCCGTCATCATTTTCCATGTTGCCAAAACGATATTCCAGGCTCCTTATAAATTTCTTTTGAATGTTTTCAATTTGATTAATATAAACATTGTACTGAGGGGACCATACTAATGAAGCGAATTATCTACGACAAAGGCAATACAGGTTATACTACCTACCACGATACAGAACCAACCTGTCAATGGTTATGCCGGTAGGTAGAGCAATCTTGTTAGTCAATCATATCGCCTCAGATGTCGATATATTTCGTGACAGTGGAATTTCTCTTAAGAAGGCAATTTCCAAATTGTAATATGTATGTTCTTTTTAAATGGCTTTTTTTTCTTATTTGTATTTAATCAATGTGTTATGTACATTTTTTAATTTATTTAAAATGAATTGGATACTTGGTGATGTTCTTAATGTAAATAAAAAATAAATAAATGAAACTTATAAACATATTACAACGAAGATGAAGAAGATTTTAGAGAAGGTTATTAAGAAGTCTAGGCATCTACACGGCTTACGACCCGTCATTGGCTGGTTTAAGTGGCCACTTTACGCACTGTGTGACATTTACCATTCTGCCCATATTGGAACTTAACTATTCCTTAAATTCTTTCATCTGTTGATGTTTGTGAAGTTAAAGAGCTGAAAGCTTTAATTATGCGGGTGAGGCTCATTTAATTGAATTAATTTACCTACATACTAGACAACGCCTGAAAATCTTATTTTTTCAATTTCTATACTTCTTCATGGACCATGTGTATTTATCAAGAATATTTTGAGATTTTCCAAATTTTCGTAAACAAGGACTGGATTCAACTTCATGGGGAGCTGTTAATATTATCATATTACAACAGAAATGATTTTAGAGAAGGTAATATAGGAGTCTAGGCATCTACAGGGCTAATGACCTGTCATTGGCTGGTTTAAGTGGCCACTTTAAACACTGTGTAACATTCACCATTCTGCCTATATTTGAACATAATTATTCGTTAAATTCTTTCATATGTTGATATTTGTCAAGTTAAACAGCGGAAACCTTTATTTATGCGAATAAAATTCATTTAATTGAATTATTTCACCTTCATACTAGGCAACGCCTAAAAATATATATATTTTTAATTTCTACACTACTTCATGGACCAGGTGGATTTCTTAACAATATTTTGAATTTGTCCAAATTTTTGTAGATACGGACTGGATTCAACTCCCTGGGGAGCTTTTAATATTAACACTGTAATATCTTAATATTAACAGCTTTATAGGGAGTTGAATCCAGTCCTTGTCTACACAAATTTGGACGAATTCAAAATATTATTGAATAAATTAAATAAAAAAGAAATCAAAGTCAAAATATTGTTGAACGATCAAAACAGAATATTTGTCATATTTTGGAGCCATTCCCTTAAATTCTTTAACTTCCTTAAGAAAAAAGAAAATTATCGCTTTGGTTTGACGCAACCCTGAAAAATGACAATAAGATTTACATTTTGTTTTGCGAATTAGGCTTTTTCCCCTTTTCGGACACAGCCGTAAATACTGTAAAAACATAATTATTCTTACGAAATAAATTCGTTTAGGACATGTTGCCCGGATTATCCGAACGCCGCTTTTGTCATAACAAAACGTATCTAAGCATAAATATTAATTAAAGTTTTACTCTGTTTCAAGTTGGCCCCCTTAGGTAAGGGGCTTGGGGGAGCTTGTATTTAATTAAACTTTCATAATAAAAGTCAAGTGTCTACAAAAGAAGGTATATGTGGAGAGAATAAATTATCACCGATTCAATTAAAATTTACATAGACCCATCAAAACGGGGTATAAAATACTGAACAAGTCTTAGGAGAGTTATAAATGTATGCATGTATGAAGTATTTAACTATACAGGCTGAGACATTTTTTTTTTCAAAAATATTATTGTTATTAATAAAACACATACTACCTGAACAAGATATTATACTCACAGGAGTCATAAAAAATAAAATATTTGGGACGGTAGACAACAATAAAACTAAAAAATAATATCAGTTAATACCTCAGAGTCATAATGCGTGAACCTATCGAGAAGCCCTATCACTATGTTTCATAGAACACAAGCGATGTTGGTTTGTTGCTTGGCAACAAATTGGTGACCACTTTGTTTTGTTTGACAACATAAACAAACGGTTCGATTGGATGCTTTTGTAGCTGTGCTTAACTTCGTTTGTATATAATATGGATATTTACGTTATGATAAAAAAATTGATCGGAACCAGCATGAACACGATCACAATACTAGAGAAAAGAACAAAATTAGACTTCCATTTAGGAAAAAGGCAAAGTCACAAAATTCAATTTTATTTAAAGCAATTAAAAAGTATTACGAAATGGAAAAAAATATTTATGAAGAAAAAAACTTATCAAAATTTAAAATAATGGTCAAGACATATGTGATAAACAATTTATAAATTAAATATATTTGCAATGTTATTATTAGAACACACATAACAATATGTATGATATGTGTGCCCTACTTTAAGATTTAAATAAAAATAAAAAAAACATTCCAACCGTTGTGTAGATTTGATTATTCACTCTTCTCGCAATAGTGCTATTATCTCATTTTCATTTTTCTATGGCAGGCTGCTCTCTGCATAACTACGTTCAGCTGAGCAGCGCAGCAGTAGGAATGTTTGTAGGAAAACCTTTGGTTCCACCCTGTAGCTCGAAAATCATGCGGTTTTATGGTCAGCCACCCTTATGCCATTTTCCTGTATTTTCGTATTAAACGTAGTATTGATGTATGTTTTAATATAAGAAAAACATCATCCCCGCTATGTTTTACATACTTGTGCGGTGTTTTATCGTTTTAATAACTTCATGTTGTTATTTAATCACAAATTTATTATACGGAATAATAAAACGAGGGATTTAATTACGCACTCAAAACTGTTCGTGCCTTTACGTTTGTATTTTTGATTATAATTAGAGATACATACTTAAATAATAAAAAGGGAGATATTTTTATTTTATTTTATTTGATTTTATTTGGGAAATCGACAGTTCTACAAACATATTTATGGTAAACAAACAAATATAGAGATCATTAATATTTAAAGCATTAACTTTGTTGTCAAACATTTTACTAAATGTTATTAAATATTTGTATATAACCACTTACCGATTTTTCTATGTCTACCGGTTTCGAGACGTACCCGTCTCTTTGCCAGGACATAAATTAAACCAACATGCAAACCAACATGAAAAACCCACTATACACCTTCACCAAAGTTGTTGCACAAAAATACAAAACCAACACGACATGCATTTCATTTATTTATGTATTTTTTGCACCACAACAGGCCAGGAGGCCCAATTACAGTGGTGAATTACATCACAGAACACCCAGGCTTGAGGAGAATCACATTTTTTTTTGTTCTCACCGGGAATCGAACCCGGAACCTTTCGTGTGTGAGTCAAGCGTTTTGACCACTACACCAAGGAGGCCGCCATATTTTAAAAAGTATTTTAATAAGCACATGCACTGATTAGGACAAACATGCACTAATACCCGTATGCAGAGACAAAACTTAAGGTGAGGAAAGTATATTCTAATCTTATATGTAGAGAATAACCCGAAGGTGATGACAATAGAATGTACTTTCCTCACCTTAAGGTTTGTCTCTGCATACGGGTATAAATCATCAATCTAATGTGTAAAAAAGAAGTAAAAAGCATAAATATTTTATTCATCGATCTACCAGGGTTGCATTCGAGGAGAGTGCATTGATTGATGTAAAAAAAGTTTTTTTTTAAATGTCTACAAACAGCATTTTTTTTGTGGATCTCAATCAGATTATTTTCCTAAATTCCTTTAATTTCTATCCATTTATTATGTTTTACTGAATTTTTGGTAATACTAAAAATATACATTTAAAAAAATCGAATTCCCACATAAGTACACGGTGAAAAGACCGGAGTTTGACGTTTGCAAAAAGAATTCCATATTTGAAAAAATATTTATTTTATGTTTTGGAATTCAACCATTAACAAGTACCTACTTAAATTTAATATAATTTTTAATTTTGGAGTTCAATCACAAACAATTACCTTAGTTTATTTATTTATTCATGAAAAGTATTTTTTGAAGGCAAGCCAACGTTTGGGCAGGACAACGTCTGTCGGGTCAGCTAGTATAAATAAATAAATGGATATATGTTCAAAAAATAGAAATCGATTTAATATCTACACTATACTATTAAGGGAAGATGGAGTAAAGAGACATGAAAATATGGAGAAGAAAGGAAACTGGAAAAAGGAAAATATTTATGAAGTGATGTTTCAATCGTGATTCGGATGGGAAAAAAGGAGGTGCAGGTAGATTATTCTCCAATCAAGCAGCTATTATTGTAAATCATCATACCACATCATTCCATGTCTACTTCCTAGTTGAAGCATATGGTATCCACAAAGAGCCTCCATGCATCTCTATCGGCCACCAGCTCTTTTGCGTCCTCCCAAATCAGGTTCTCGTCCCAAAGTTCTGACGTAAACTGCTGACGGACAGTCAGCAGTGGACGTCTAGGACGTCGAGAACCAGATGTCTTGTAAAGTAGGCAAGCGTAGTAAGGCTCTCAGGAGGCATCCACAGTATATGGCCTAGCCAACCTTATCGCTTGCGCTTGACGACAGTTGTCACCGGAGTTTGCTGCGTCTGTTCTTTCATTACTTCATTCCTCACAAAGTCAAACCATTGCTCACCTAAGATTATTCTTGGTCAACTATTCTAAAAACTCTGAATTTTGTTGTTTTGTGCCCTAGTGAGGTGCCACGATTCGCATCCGTAGAGGAATTTAGGTGTTAAGTAGGCGGCATTTGGTTTTCACTTAGTAAATATTTAATCTCCAGACAGTCTTTATACTGTTGAATGTGGATCTTCATACTTCTAACCGCACTCCCAGTTATTTTTAAAAGTCATCATTTTTGTAAAACATAATCCCAGGTATTTTAAACTTTCTTTTCATTCTTTCGATGATTTGGTTTGACAGTCAGGGGATTTTGAGAATCAAGAACAGTACATTATTGTATAGTACAGTATTTTTTTTTGTGAAAGTGAAGGCAAAAAAAAAGAGCGGTGAATGGGTATTGAAAGGGTTCTCTCGTTACTAAAACGAAGGGATAGCCGATGTTTTGACAGAGGTTGGAAGAGTTCACTTAAATTTGCGACATAATGCCTTCATTTACTCATGTCTTCAATTATGTAAGTAATAAACTACGTATTAAGAAGAAAAGATCGAATTTACTAGTAAATTTTACTATGTATCCCATAAAACATGAGCAATATTTCATTGAAGCGAATAAATTACCAATTAATTACAAGTGCCAGGGCAAATAATTAACTGGCCACAAATTAATTAAAGGACGGAACTGACTAGAGGCTGGGGGGGGTAGAATTTGTGGAAGGAGGGCGTACCACGTGGTCTAGGGGACCCGCGTCAAGTGACATGCACTGGTTATTAATGGTGTCAGTTATTGTATTGAATATTCACCGGATAAGGTAAGGTAATACGTTCTAGGTCTTAATTCAGTAAACGAATTACTGAATTAAGACCTAGAACAGGTGGTAATATCTTAATTCCTAAATTAAAAACAACTACTGCACAACATTATTATTCTTACAGAGGAATATTTTTCTTTAATGAAATGAACAAAGATAACTGATGAAAAATAAGATGAAAAAAAAAATAATAAAAAAAAAAAATGAAAAATAAGACCATCCGTTTGTCTGTTATTCTCGTATGATCGTTATTCTATTTAATATTTTTTCATTTTTCTATTAAGAATTTTTCCGAATCATTTTTTCAGCTGCCCCTGTGCAAAACATCTCGTCGATCGTTTGCTCCGTTGTGAAGTGAAAGAATGTTTTTTTTCCACCAAGCATTTTCTTGAGGAAGCAATTTTTTTTTCGATATGAAAAATAGCCCTCATCACTTCTCTCCGGCTATCTATGCAAAAATTAAGTTGATCGGTTATTTTGTTACGACGCCAACGTTAGAAAACAAAAACAAACAGACAACCACACCATTGAATTAATATTATTTTTAATCACTCTTTCATCAGAAGCCTTGCGATTTATAATTTTACATCAACAGGTAGGTACGTTTGTTGGTTTTTTCTGATTTTTGAGTTATTATTTTATTTCTGTGTAGTAGTTTTGGTTACGCCACAAATACTATATATGGGTGTAGCACATTTACTCGGTTGAGGCGTTCGAATTTATTTGCTACCTACTGAACCCTGGTTAAGATGTTGCAATTCCTACCGTGGCGTGGGAACCAATATTGTCTCCGGCCTAATGATAACAACTGAACTGTCATCGTGTGTGCATGTGCCTTTGAAATTCTCACCGCTAACGCGAATGTGTTATTTTTGCAATCAATAATTCATTTAATCCACTGTGTCGTTTAATCGCATAAATTAATCAAGAAACCACGTCAAGTGCCCCTGCTTTCCAACCACAGGATCTGATCCTGCCTGCCGCGAGAAATGTTTTGAACAATAAGGTGCCAGAACTCTAATACAAGTATTTATTTATTTATTTGACACTTTATATACATATACAATAAATATACATATAAGGGCGGGCATATTGCCTTTAGGCAATTTCTTCCAACCTACCCAAACCTTCAATTCTTTAATCGATTGATTTTAGAGTACCTGCTGTCAACACTAGGAGTACTTTATTGTTTCATTGCTCCAGTACTTCTTCCAATCAACAAAACAATTCATTGATACTGAGACTGCATAGGTTAGGTAACACTTATGGAACGGCTGCAGACATTCTGTCCAATTCTTTACCATCTTATAAGTCCACAATATCAAGTTTATTTGTAGCTGCTCGTCAAACTATTATTGACAATTGAATTCCATGAATTAAAAAAATACTTACTTAACTTTATTACCTTATGCTTGTTTTTTATTTTTTACCATTATATCAAATTGCATTGTAGTATTGGCAAATACGCATTTCATATAAACATATTTTTGTTTCTTACTTTTTTTGTGATAATATATGCTTGCTTGTTTATTAATTTAACTTTAAAATGTCTTTCTTGCTTACCGTAACACTTTATTTATTGTTTGCTTTACAGAATTTATTTCATAAGCTTATATCTTTGCATTTTTTGTTTATATGCTTACTGTTTTTTCCTGCATATCTTTGTTAATGTTGTTTTTTTTTTTTTTACTTTGTAAAACTTTTTATAATATCCTTTTTAACTAATTTCTCATATTTTTTTCTGTGTATTCTGCGTTTATTATTTAGTATGTCAGCATGTATTTCTTTTTTTTTTTGTAAATGCCTTTTGGGCGTTAATGAACAAAATAAATAGATACATAAACAAATAAATAACGAATACAAATATTCTCCAATCGTTCTAACTTATCAAGCACTTCAGAGTTAGCATCTGGATAACATACATCCGCGTAGTCAAGAAGTGGAAGAAGTAAGCTCTGGACTAATGTTTGCTTAACATTAATTGGCAAGAAATTCTGTAATCTTTTAGTGAGTGCAAACTGCTTTAAAGTTTTCGAAATGACATTGACTATCGGATAAACATTTTTTTAAAATTAACTACGTATTTGTATTCTACGTTGGATTAAATAAATATAACGTTTAACAATGTTTTTTCCATAAAAGTGATCAAGGTAACCTAAAAAATTAATCGACTCGGGATTAAATTCTGCCTAATTAAGTAATAGGGGAATTAATTAAATTATCACAAGTCATTATTACACCTCTAATCTAACCTTCTGTCTTCCATTTAAGCCACAAACAATCAGGATTTAAAGGGGAAACCCTAGCATAATCCCTACAAAGGTTTTACAATTATTTTCTCCTTGATTATTGTACTGTACAACACGTCCGCTTCGTACCCTATTGTGAACGCATTGTATTACCATTTATGAGGTCGTGGCTGGTTTCCCGACTGGGTCAAATAAACCCTTTGTTTATGAAATAATTACTTTTCATCTTCAATGCGTGAACTTTGAAAATCATTTCAACTCTTGTGTGGCTATAATGTAACACGAGTCTACATAAAATACAAGACTTGGTAATCCCTTTTTTTTTTTTAGTTGTAATTTTTTAATTTTTTAATCTTCAATTTGACCTTCAAACACCGAATTTCTTAAGAAAATTTGCCGGATTTTACCATAAAAAATATTTATTCTCGCCATGTGAAGAATGATTAAAGTGATGCTAATACAAAAATAAATCTGTTATAATGTATAAGAAAGAGAACATATAACAAAGAACACAGAAACGATGTTCTATGGCCGGTGTTTGTGGGAAAAAGACAACAGCATTCAGATAGCACTATAGGTATATGTACCATGCACAAGACAAATAAAAAATCAGTCGATTATTTAAATGACCTGCGTTATTATGATTTTTAATTTATTTTGCTATAACATGCGCAAACTAAATTTTTATTTTTATAAAATATAGGAAAGGTATTGTTCAACAGGGTGTAAGTTTTTTTTAATGTCTAATGTTTTTAAACAGGATGAGATCACACTTCAAGACGCTTGACTCACACACGGAAGGTTCCGGGTTCGATTTCCGGTGAGAACACAAAAAAAAAGTGAATTTTCTCAAGCCTCGGTGTTCTGTGATGTAATTCACAACTGTAATTGGGCCTCCTGGCCTGTTGTTGTGCAAAAAAAAAAGAAAATGACAGAATGTGTAAGTAGCAAATTCACAAATCATTTTACTTGAAACTGTAATTATTTTGCCGTCTGTCCGATTGTCAAAGAAAGCACAATGGACAATGAAGTTTGTCCAAATTTTCGCAGACGAGGACTAGATTTAACTTCCTAGGGAGCACAGGAGTTAGTCTCTTTTTAAGAAAGTGACTACTACTACTACCATCACGCCATTTCCTCGTAGAGGTAGGCAGAGAGAATGGACCACCACTCACGTCTATCCTGGCATATATTTCTTCATCATCTTCTACCACAAACATGCCCTTCGGTTCTGCCTGCTTTTGACATTACCAGACCAGATTTTGGTTTATCTGATCATGTCACATCTTCCTTGGTCGTCTTCGTCTCACGTTACCGTTCACGTTTTTTGCCATATATATTTGTTTTACAATTTTTTCGTCATCCATTCGTTCTACGTGACCAAACCACCTCAGAGACCCTTTCTTAATCTTATCAATTTTACTTGACTCAGATTTACACTCTCGCCTGATTTCATCATTCGTAACATTGATTTCCCACACATTAATCGAAGAGATAGCATTTCAACCGCGTTCACACGGCTATCATACTTCCTCTGCCAGCTCCATGTTTCATTTCCATACATAAGCGGACTAAAACTCCATTGTGCATTGCCATTTTAGTTTCGATTGACAAATTTTTATCAGTAATTACTGTGCTTAGTGCTCTGTTCATTTTGTTTTCCACATTCACTCTCCTTTCAACATCTTTTTCTACTCTTCTATCTCTGGAAACATGCTTTCCAGATACACGAATTCTTCTACTTGTTCATGACATTCGTTGTTTACATTTATTATGCAGTCAGTAACCTCACTATCCCTTTAAAATACCATCACTTTTGACTTACTTTCGTTCATCGCCAATATGCTCTTTAGGCATACATCTTTAGGCATACGTCCTTGGCTTAAGGCAAATCTACATAAGGAAAGTAATACTTGACATCCACAAAAATAGGAGCACTCAGGTGATTGTGAGTCACGCGCACTCAACCAGGAGTACAGTAAGAAACGATTTGGTGATTCCAATAGCACGTACAGCGGTATTCCAAAAATCATTTCTATATAACGGACCTAAACTATACAACCTGATACCGTCATTTTGGAAATCTGATAAACCATCAGTTTTGAAAAGAAATTTAAAAATTTGGTTGACAGACATTGGAAGTAAGGAGTCGGAGAATTTATTGAAGATAGTAATCTAAATATTATGCTATCCCATTGAATCATATATAAATTTATTGTATTTTCGCATGTGCATATATATTGTGTATGAATGTGTGTATATATATGTATATGTATGTATATGTGTGTATATATGTATGTATGTGTATATGTATGTACGAAGTATGTATGCTTTATATTTATGTATTTAATTGTATTTTTACATTTAATGTAAACTTATTTTATTTTTTTTTCTCTTTTCTTCTCTTTTGTTTTTTTATTTTTTATTTCTTCAATATTGTTTTTTATTTATAGGAAAAATATTCGTAAACCATATTTGCCGCGACAAATCGGTTTCTTAGAACAGGCATTTGCCCATTTAGGAACCGATTGCAACATTAGGCGTATTAATATTTCTGGCTTGCCGACCCTTCATATACTGAGCCTACTCCTGGTACTAGCAGAATTTGCCAGAGTGTTTTTTGTGCCATTTTGTAACATTGTATGTATAAACTAATAGATAAAATGAATGAAACATCATACATTTGAGATACTATTTTTTGCAAATCATCGTTGCTGCTTGCTATAAGAACTGCATCATCAGCATACAACAAGCAGTTTACTGAAAAAATATCTCAACTCATTCTATCTCAATCATACAGTTGTCCATGTTTAGATTAAATAACCATGGTGACATTACACGTGCCTGTTTCACGCCTTGAGCCAGCCAGAAAGTTACAGTTTTAAGATTAACCTTATTTAGGTTTGTAGTTCCTCTCCCCATACTAGATTAGTATATTTGTCTCTCCATATCATGTCTAATCCATAATAAGATACTGAATTACCGCCTGGGGACGTTCTTGAGCAACAGGCATTTAATATGTACAAAATGTTCCAAATGCACTTGTCAAATTAATTGCACCAACTTATGTATACAGATTCATCACTCTCCATCAAGAATAAAAGGTTTTACCAGTTAAGAGTATTTTATGGAGCAAAATTATTATCTAACAGATGTTCAGCTCAATGGATAAAAATAAATCAGAACACAGAAATCTAACAAGATTTACATCTATTGATAATCTTTTTGTACGAAAATTTAAAAATAAATATGGACAACGTACGTTGGATTATATTGTTCCAAAAATATTTAGTATGCTGCCGCTTGACTTGAAAACATGTCATAATAAAAATAAAACTTTGTTTTTATTACAAAAATGGTTAGAAGACAGACCGTTTCTATACTGATTTATTATTTATGTAAAACATTCATTTGGGAATTTCAGTATTTTTATCTGTCGTTAAATTTTTTTTTAAAACAATTTTTTGCGTTTGTCTAAATTTTTGTACACAAGGACTGGATTCAACTCCCTGGGGAGCTGTTTATATTAACGTATTGCAACAGATATGAAGAACATTTTAGAGAAGGTAATTTAGAATCCTAAAAATCCATAAAGCTTATGACCTGGCATTGGCTGGTTTAAGTGGCTTTTTAACTTCACAAACATCAACAAATGAAAGAATTGAAAGAATACAGATGTTCAAATATGGGCAGAATGGTAAATTTTACACAATGTGTAAAGTGGCCACGTAAACCAGTCAATGACAGGTCATAATCCCTGTAGATGACTAGACTTCTATATTACCTTCTCTAAAATTTTCTTCATCTCTGTTGTAATATGTTAGATTTTTATTGTTATCTTCTTAACCTTTTCTTTTCCCTTTTTCATATTTTATTTACATATTTTAAATTTCACCCATAATAGGTATTTTTTATTTATAATTTTTGTTTTTTAGGTATAAATTTAAATAAGTATTTGATTTATTTTGTCTGATTTTTTTAAATCTTGTTTTGTTTGCATTTATGAGCACCCTCTATTTTCGTATTTTTATTCAAATACATAAATGGATACGTTTATTCTTCAATTTGATTTTATTCCCGTTTTTCTCTATTTTACTATTTAAATTTATTTAATTTTTTAAATATTTATACCATTTCATAAGGTTTGTTGAGTTTTTTTCATTCTTATTAAAACGTGTTTTAATTTTTTCAAAGCATTAAAAACAAAATAAATATATTTTTTGAATTTCATATGTGTACAATATTACGACCGTACTCTTTTATTTGAATCTTAATTTAAAATAATAATTGAACACCCGATGACAAACTGTTAGTTTATAATCCATCGGGACAGATATGTCTTAATAATTTATGTTTTTCTTTTTATAATGTATTAATATTGTAACAAAATGGGTATTAATTGAATTCAAGACTCTATAATTGTAAAAAAAATTGTATAAAATAAATAAATTAGATTGAAATAGAAAACAAACATGTTTAATTTTATGTAACTATATTATTTATTTTATATATATATTAAGTCTAAAAGATCGAAATACGCGTCGTTTGGTTTGCCAATTCAAATCCGTACGTATAAATATTCCTAAATACGCAACTAAAGCTCTTGCGAATGCTTATGTTGTTTTACGTATAGATTACTCTAATGAAATATACGCAAATCTCCCGAAATACCAAACATATAAACTTCAATACGTTTTCAATGCAGCAGAAAGGCTTATAACGGGAGTAAAAAAATATTCTCACATCTCACAACATCTTCAAGATTTGCACTGGTTGAAAAGCCCAGAGAGAATAAAATACAAGCTTTGCTGGACAGTATTTAAATCCCGTTATAAAATGGCTTCAAAATACCTATCAGACCTTTGTTTTAAAGAAAATACACTTTAAAAAAATAAATTCTTAGGTCAGCATTTGATTCAGGCAGAAGAAAACTTGTCGAAATCCGGCGCTCCCCAAACACTAGGTTCGGAGATCGTGCTTTTGTCGTTGTTGGCCCCTCTGCCTGGAATCAAGTGCCATCAAACTTACGAATCATCGACAGTCCCAGTTAGTTCAGATCCCAACTAAAATCTCACTTCTTTAGTTTATCATACCCTCAATATCAAATAAAAAAATATAATAAGTCACTTTTGCGTAGTTAATATGTACGTTTACGGATACAATTGCAAAGCGCCCTTGAGGTGATTTTTCACAAAAATAGAGCCATAGAAATCAGCCGATTATTATTATGATCATTAGTTCCCTATGCACCACTGGGTGTGGATATTGAAATAACGATTTATGATCTAATCTTAGCTGAAAATTACTCACCATTTTAACTTTTCACCCTCAGAATATTATTTGTCTAACGAATTTCCGATAATTTTAATAGTCGTCACGCCATAAATATCTCTTAAGAATTATTCGCTACGCTAAGTCAAGAATCGTAAATCAAATTCCGACCCAATTTTTCCCATATTATCCGAAATAATTTATTATAATCAATCAAGATGACTGGCGGATTTTATATATTTCACTCCATCGAGTGGAGGACACCGTTTAGAATCCATCATGGCGGTGATATATGCGAATCTTTTAAATGACAAAATATCGTGAAATATGGCGTCTTTGTCGAAAAAGTACGCATCCCGGGGCGGAAGATTTATATTGGGGATTTCTTTGTATTATTATTTTATTTATAGACGTTTTTAATATGAATGATTTTATACGACACATGGCTACAAGCTACGCTATTATATATATTATGAATAGTACAAAAGAGAAATTACATATTGAAGTCCAGGCAATAACAGAGCTCATGACCTGTCATTGGCTGGTTTAACACGCGTTACATTCACTATTTTGCTTATGTTTAAACTTCTATATATCATTTTATTTAACACATTAAATATATTTATTTATGCTTTTACATTGTTTGAATTCTTTTTTTTTATAGAGAATAATGTTCCCTCACTAGGGTGTCTTGTGCCGAGGCAAACATTTTACAAAATGTGAAACATGCCTGAAATTAGCTATTTAACAAAGTTAACATAATTATAACAATAAAAAATACGTAAATAATCCAATCAACCTAATTATCATTTACAAAATAAACAGCAAAAAAAAAAAATCATAAAAAACATAACCAATTTATAAAGAACAATAGAAAAAAATTCATGAACTGTAAAATTGACAGGTCATAAGTCCTGTAGATGTCTGGACTTCTATATTACCTTCTCTTAAATGTTCTTCTTCTCTGTTGTAAAATGTTAATATAAACAGCTCCCCAGGGAGTTGAATCCAGTCCTTGTCTACAAAAATTTGGACAAACTCAAAACATTGTTGATAAATTACCTGGTCCATGAAGAAGTATAGAAATTGAAAAAATAATATTTTCATGCGTTGCCTAGTATGTAGGTGAAATAATTCAATTAGATGAATCTCACCCGCATAAATAAAGGTTTCAGCTCTTTAACTTCACAAACATCAACAGATGAAAGAATTGAAGGAATAAAGATGTTCAAATATAGGCAGAATGGTGAATGTTACACAGTGTGTAAAGTGGCCACTTAAACCAGCCATTGACAGGTCATAAGCCCTGTAGATGCCTAGACTTCTATATTACCTTCTCTTAAATGTTCTTCATCTCTGTTGTAAAATGTTGATAAAAATAAATATTTGCGTTCTTATAATTTACGCAAATATTTAATTTTGAGGGCCATTTTCAACGAGTTGTAAATAACTCACTATTAGAAAATGAGAAACAAGTTGGGGTAGAGTGGGATTTTACCTATTTGGCTTGATCTACTTATTGATCCGTGTGCAACCCACCTCCACTATCCATTTCTTAATAGCAATTTCAAATTGTGAGAACGAACTAATTGTCATTATGGATAATGGAAGTAGATTGTACACTTTGACTGAGTAGTAGGCTAATCCTCTTTGACTGAAGGTTGTATTTATTGTTAATTTTTTTGCAGCATCAGGGTGATGTATTTAGTAACTCTTTTATTTGTAACGAAAGGTAGAGAATAATGTTTACGTGCGCAGAATAACAAAGCTTTTACACAAAGTTGTTTTATAGATTTTCAAATATACCGAGGGAGCTAGTTCTGATTGAGACTCTTATAATTTTTTTTATTGAAGCTATAGATCATTTCTTCATGGTGGGAACGATGTGAATGTACTGGAGAACGATGCTCCCGATTAATGTGCAATACTGTTAGGTTTTTTTATATTTTTATATTTATTTAAATAATCGTATTAAAAGAAAGTCCCATTGAGTTGTGTAAATACAACTCGTCAGCAGGCTCGTATGAATTGCTTAAATTATTCATACTTAACCTACATTAATAATAATTTTACTTGAAAAACGTTGGATGTAATACCATATTTTATCACACTTTCAAAATCTAAAAACTATCACTTATACAAAAATCTTTTTTCGATTAACCATAATTTAAGCATTTGTCTGACTCCTGTATTTTAAATATTTTTTGGTAACATATTAAATATGTAAGGTAAATGTACTGTATTGCGGTGTCCTTTTGTCATATTTATTGCAATATCTAGGAACAGCTATCTCTTCCATACTAGTAAACCTGGTGTTGTAATCATGTACCAACTTGCGTCTATACTCGGAGTGCAACGCATGCTGACTAATTAAGTTGAACCAAAAAAGAGCTCTGACCGATAACTTATTTACAAATTTATACATCAATGATACTGAAATATTGTCTCAATTGCATATCAATATTGTATTGAGTTCCATAGAAAATTATGACTTTGCTTTTTTCGGTTATCACAATATTTCAGGTGAAACTTTATTATAGACTACGAACCCTTTATGAATAAAAAATAAAATAAGTAAAAATAATTAAAATACTCATAATAATAGAGTTTCTACAATGTCAAATGTTCGTGGTCAGCGGCTTATTACGTAAGGAAGGAAATAAACTTTCAAAACATATCATAAGCCTTGTAAACGCCTAGACTTTCGTATTCTCTTCTCTTACAGACTCTGCATCTCTTTTGTTAGTTGAACTTGTATTTACATAGAAACTATGCTTTAAAACCATTGAGAAATTAAACCCATAGATTTAACTTTACAAAGACTTAAAAACACAATGAAAAAAAAGGTTTTACAACTAAGTTGAACGTACACACTTTATAATACCATCGTAATCATGCAATTTGTACAACTTGGCAGTACTGAAAAACCAACATAACAGTCGCGTATTTCTTATTTAAGCTTAAAACAATGACTGCATTTTAACGTTGCTTTACCAGATCATTGCTAGAAAAAGACCTTTTAACTTTACCGAGAAACTCCATTTTCAAACCCCTTTGAAAAAAGGGTGAAATATTAACAGCGCAGGGCGAAAAGATGAAGCGATTCCCGGTGTTTTTTTATGAAAAAACGAAGCTTTTTTCCTGTCTGATGTGTTTGCAGATAGATTTCAAGAAAAGATAACTGCTATTTTAGGATTTTCAGCGTCTTTGGTTGCAAGCAGTTCTAGTTTTCAGGGCTCTATTCACTGAAACGATATTTTGAAAAAAACAGCCTCAACTCACTGTAGATTTTGATTAATCAAATATACCTTATTTTAAAATTTATGTTGGAAGAACTTACTTTGTGATATTCCCTGTTAAAATATAATTACATACTTATTTCGTTTAAAATCACTCAATATATTTTATATTTGCGACCGGTTTTAAAATATTTGACAGGACATAAAATAAAAATAAAATGTTATTTTGTACATAATGTACGCAAATAATGCATTTAAGATTATTGCTTATTATTTTTTGTAAGAAGTGAAAAATATTTTAGCTTAATTTTTATTTTACACTTTGTCGAAGGAGCAGTAATGATTTAAAAGCGGCCTCGTGATGTCAGCGTGTTTGCCTACCATGCAAGAGGTCACGGTATGATTCCGCATATGGGTGACATGAAATATTGATTTAAAAAGGTGTATTTATAGTAGAACAACAACAACTAACCATCACGCCGTTTCTCCGTAAGGGTAGGCAGAGAGGATAGAACGCCACATCACTCTATCTTCGCATACAGACCTCGCTTCCTCTACATTCATACATCTTCTCATGCACGTGCGCCGATTATTCCGATTTTTGCTTCTCCATCTTCAAGTATTTGTTGGATTTGGTCAATCCATGTCTTTCTTAGTCTTTCTCTTTTTCTGCATTCATCAACATTTGCATCATTAATATTTTTAGCCTTTCTTACGCTGTTCATTTGCTCTACACGTCCAAATCATATGTATTTTTTGGTGTTCCTCTATTTCTGCATCCATCAACATTCGCATTGTAAATATTCTTAGCCGTTCTTTTGCTGTCCATTCGCTCTACATGTTCGCAAACCAGCGCAGAGCACCTTTTTTATTTTGTCTGCAATGTTTATCTCAGCCTTACATAAAGTACGGATCTCTACATTTATGCCAGGATTTACAATAGAATATTTTATAGTCCCTTTACCGGTACTTTAAGGGTAAGACTAATCGTCTTACCTTCCCGTAACAAAAATGATAAAGAAACGCTGAGATTGCTGTACCAATGCAATGCCCTATGCACCATTAGGTGCGGAAAGGAAATAGTGATTGAATGAATGAGCATTTTGATAATGTTCTAATTTTTGAAGATAAATACTGGATTTATTAATTCTAATAACTTCTTTGGATTAACAAATTACAACACCGATGGAGCACACCTTAAATAAGAAAATATGGAAGTCTCGGTATTTACAAGACTTATGACCTGTCATTGGCTGGTTTAAGTGGCCACTTCACACACTGTGTACCATTCACCATTTTGCCTATGTTTGATCATCCATATTTCTTCAACTTTTCCATTGGTTGATTTATATAATTAAGGTTTCAGCTCTTTAACTTCACTTTGATAAACCTTGTTAACTTTAAACAAGGTAAATAATAAAGCAACTCCCATATAAAAAAATAAAATAATAATTTAAAAAGATTTCAAAATCTCAGGCCTCAGACACGTCTGGTGACCCCTGTTTAGAAGAGGATTAACTGCCCCCACCTTCCTTTAGATTAGGACAAAGACGGCAAAGACCACTCCTCGACCAGCATGGATCCATTCCTCCCGTATATCTGTTATCTACAGGTACAGTAGGCCACGAGGTTATCTCGGTCGAGATCGAGGGGCCCCAACGAGTCCTACCTTTGAACCCAGGCTTGAGAATAATCACATTATTATTTTGTATGCTCACCGAGAATCGAACCCGAAACCTTCCGTGTTTGAGTCAAGTGTCCACAGAGCCCACCGCATTTAATTATTTTAAAAAACCAGACAAAACTAGCTTATTTTTAGTGAAGATGAGATTTTCAGCTGAAAATGAAATCGAATTTTGGTTTCTTTTCTAGTTTTGGCTGAAACTAAAACCAACTCCTTGAAATAAGTTGAAAGTCACTTCAAAACGTTCGAACAAAGTTTCGGCCAACTTTTAACCACACTTGAAACTCGTTTTACTAGCCGGAACAATCTAAAACCGAAATTTCGGCCGGTCATTACCTGTTTTACGTTCATGTTATGCGCGGGCAGGTGTATTTTTTTATTTTTTTATTTATTTATTCACACTCTTTATCAAAATACAATTCCATGTTCACTTTGCCCAGCTAACAAGGGTACATACCCCGTTCCAAGCTAGGAAATTACATTTTAATATATTATAATAGTTAACAAATTAATATAGAGCACAGACAAACAAAATATAAACTTATTCGGATACACATTTTGATTCATATACATACAGACATACACATATATATAAATATACACATATATACACATGTACATACACACACACGTACATTCACCCATGCGCATACACATACATACATTTATAAAAACATAGACAATTTATTTATGCGAAACTTCATGATTGTCATCTATAAATATATATTTTTTTAATTATTCCTTATTTTTTATATTTTATTTTTGACATCCAGCAGTAACGTTCTCCAATCCGTGGCATGCATCAACTTTATTGATAAAGTATTTAGTTTTTTGAAGAGTTACGTTGATATTGTTTAGAGAATCGGATTCTTAGATCCCTGAGCGTTAGATGTTTAGAATTTTGGTCACGTTTTCAGGTGGATAAACATATCTCAAGGCTTTTCCACACACCAGACACCCCGTCCCCTTTCCGGGCCCCTCCACGGCCGCGACCCCTTATATCTAGTATTTTCTAGCACTGGCTCACACAGGTTTCTGCTTACTTCTAAGTTTTTCTCTAAGTGCCCAATATATCATCCACCATAAACTTATTAAAAAGATTTAAAGACAAAAAGGAACCCGCAAGTCTAGGCATTAAAAGACATATGACTCATCACGTTGGTTTGAATAACCACACAACACACTGTGTAACATTGTAAATTCAGCCTTCGTTTAAAAAAAAACTAATAAATGCGTTCATATAATTTACCTAAATATTTAAATTTTGGGGGCGTGTAGTTATAAATAACACACTATTAAAAAATGGAAATCAAGTTGGGGTGGAGTAGGGATCGAACCTTGGACCTTTGATCCGCGAGTCCGAGACACTAGCTACGGGACCACACCCGATTCAAATATGTTCAAATACTAAAAAGATTTGATAAATAAAAAGGTTTAAATATAAGCTGACTTTACTCTGTGTCCAGGCGGAAGAAGAAAACAGTTCTGTGTAAGAAATAAAAACCAGAACTTGACGAGATTTTCGACTCAATGGCTGCTCTCAGGTCAAAATCCTGTATAAAAAAACGAGTGGAGATACGTTTGTCTTCTCGTGTAGTAGAAAACACGTTCGTCTACTATCCTTGAGATCCTGAGCAAGACTCCTGGCAGGGCAGATTTGAAATATTGATTTTAAGGGATTTTGAAGTTCTGAGCTGGTATCCAAAACGTAAGACTTATCTCCTTTCTCAGTAACAGCTAATTAATGCAGCGTCCACCAGCCAAGCGTGTACCACTGGGTGCAGAATGCGAAATAAAGAGGTTGGAAGAAATTGCCATTTGGCAATACACCCGCTACTGTACAAATATTAACGAACAAAAAGTTAGATAAATAAATCATACTTTTGATGGTTTCAGCATTTACTTTGTAAAATAATATTTCAACCCTTCCATTACTGTGCCAAAAAAAACCGCGCGTTGCAATCTTGTGTAGTCATTACACATTTTTTTCCCTGCATGATCAGGAAAACAGGCATAAAGCCCACAAGTTCCCAATACAGAAAAACAAAGTTTTTATAGAAAGTACAGGAATATAGTTATGTTAGAAACAAATATAAATAAACCCATAAGTTTTTTAGCGACTATCTAGATTTTTCAAATATATCCAACCCCCATCAACTGAGAATAAATGATTAAACGTTAATTTATAACCAAATAAACAATATTTCTTTTAGTCATCTTCTGTCTAACTTCGAAAATAATGATATCAAATCACCACCCGTGTAAAGAAAAAAACCAATTGATTTTTCGGGTCCGTGTAGTATTTAGTGAAAATGATAAAAAAAATAAATTAAAATCATTAGTTACGTAAACCTTGACGAAGAAGCTTGTTTGCTTTGAAACTGGCCGGTGGAAAATAAAAATTAGTGGTTAAAAACAAAGTTGTTTTATTTATTTTATTTTATGATTAAACGTTTGTTTAATTCTTGATAGGGGTGAGTGGTAACCAATAGTTGCCTGTCTCACCTTATTGTACCCACTTAGGCGTCCGCGCATCTGAGGAGCTCCCAACGCGATACCCAAGTCTGGACAAACTGACAAAAGAGTGCAACATTCGTACTGTTGGCCATTAGATCCACATTCCACGCTAGTTGCATGACCTTTTTCAAACCATTCAGCATCTCATCTCTGGCGTCAACCAAAAGTACACAGTGGATGTGTTTGGCCGATGATGGTCATCTCCGCAAGCACGGCTTGAGACAGGGGTAATCAAATTGTGGTACAACAAAAAGGGTATGTTTGTGTGTATAAGATTGAGTGTAGAGGGGTGTGTGTTTGTATTTGTGTGGGAGTAAGTGTTTAGGTATGTGTAAGCGTGAGCATAATTAAATACCAAGTGAGAGCGTATCGGAGCCAGAAAGAATAAATCTTAATTTATTTTTAAATAAATAAAGGGGTGTGTCAAATATATCAATAGATGAAAAAAAGCATTATAGTTAAAGCAAGAACGATAGAGGAAAGAGTGTTGTGCATAGTTAGTGCTACAGACTGGCAGATAAAATAAATACATATTTTTTGTCACGCATATTAGATATTTAAAAAAATCAGTAAAATACAGGGGGTTCAGGATTCTGAGAATATATATAGTAATATTTTAGGCGTTTCTTTTAATTATGTTCGCGCACAAGTAATGACACAGTACAAATACATTGCGGGAGGTTTGGCGAAATATCATCTAGTGAAAATAATATTTTTCAAAGATTTTAAATGTGTTTACCTTATATCGATAATAGAATCTTAGAAGAATATTTGAGTACGTTCAAGTAGCGAAATTCCTTCAAGGGGAATCCTTTATTTGTATAAGAATTCCTTTGTCGCTAGAAATAAATGATTTTTTGCGCCCGTTTCCTCAAAAACACATTTCGTATCTTATGGAAAACCAGTAAATGGAACAGGAAATATTATTATTCTTTATAAACACATACTAAATTAAGGTTTTTCAGTTTCCTTTACTTGGCGAAGAAATACAAAATACAGCCTAGTTTTTTTTAAATGTATATTTTGGGAATTTCGTCTTTTATTATAATTTTGTCAATTTTCGAAAAGGTTAAATTCAAGATTTGTAAATGTTTTTTTATTATTTTAATTAATCATACAAAGATAAAAATTGGAAAAAAAGTATCCCTAGCTCTATGAGGCCAGGAACCCTGTGTTGAGTTGATATCCAATAAAGGAAAGTGGAAGCATCAAATTATTGAAAAATACAAAAAATAAAAATCATCACAAAATAAAAGAAAGTGAAAGCATCAAATTATTAAAGAATGGAAAAAATAAAAATTATTACAAAATAAAGTAAAGTGGAAGCACCAAATCATTAAAGAATGGAAAAAATAAAAATCATTACAAAATACAGGGAAGTGGAAGCATCAAATAATTAAAGAATACAACAAATAAAATAATACAAAAAATAAAAAGTACGACACAATAAAGAAAAGTAAATTATCGTATTATTAAAGAATGGAAAAAATAAAAATCATTGCTAAATAAAGAAAAGTAAAAGCATCAATTCATTAAAGAATACAAAAAATAAAAATCACTACACAATAAAGGAAATTGGAAATAATTTAAGAATACAAAAAAAATTTAAAAAAAATACGAAAAGTGAAAAGTACTACACAATAAAAGAAAATGGAGTATCATATAACTAAAGAATACAAACGAAAAAAATTACATAAGGGTAGATTTTTATAAACATCTGGACAACATGCTTAATAGTATATAAATCCATGCAATATCTCCCAGTAGTGAGCGTTAATATAAGTTGTGTTCGTTTTATCATTATATTTGAAAATGAGCACCGAAAATAAAACAAAATGGTAAAATGCTTAAGGTTATGATCATTAGAAAGAAAATTTTCTGCTCTAAAAGTAATTGTGTTTATTCTTAGGTTAAAACTAATCCTAGTTTTTTTGATTACAGGCCTTTCTAAATAAAATGTCAAGTAGACGAAAGTGAGCATTTTCAAAACTCCTTTCTGTTCGCGTTTAATCGAGGGAGTAATAGAGTATGTAGGTAGGAACAAATTGTCCTTAGATAATATGCCTATCCTTATATGAATAATATAAACTGTGTATTTATAGATATTATGTGCGGTTTATTCATAGAACGCATGGAACCATTGGTTCCCCTAAATTTAGACAAATAATCTTTATAAAATAGCATGTTTAATAAATAAATTATCAATCATAATACAAAACATCAGATTATAAAGATATCATGTTATAATAATTTTAAATATAGTCGCAATAAATTGCGGAGGAGTTTAATACCGCCTTTAATAAATATATTAAAAGCAACCTAACCCTAAACACATTCATGCGTCAGCGCTGTCATGCGCGTACTTTCTACTGGCTGGCTACATATCAATTCTCAAGCAAAGAACAATCGCAATGGAACCAAATTCGAAATTCCGTTCAGACTAAAATTCTCACTAGGCTGTGGAAGCAATCGTAATGCAATCGTAATGCCGAAGCATAATTTTTCGTATATTTTTCATGTAGTTTAAATGCGATGTGGCCGCAATGCCGCGCGGCACGGATGCGATTTTGGTATTTTGGCACTTATCAAAATATTATAAAAATTATTGCGTGATAGAGTGGAAATACAAAATAAAATGTAGGATTTTATTCAAACATTATAAAAATAATAATGCTTAGTTGGTAAAAGAAAAAAGTTAATAATCTACTACATTTGAGTAAATTGAATTTTCGGGTTCAAATAATGACAAATTCTTTTCCCTTGAAAAGTCACATTTTTTATTACGATAATTTCTATTTGGTTTCACTGCATTTGAGTCCTATAAAATACAACGCCACAAAATACTTCGAAGTTATTTATTAAAGTATATAAAGTGATGTTGGTTGATTTATTACACCTTATTACTAGATATGCAAAATTATTGTTATTATTTCTAATCATATGTATTCGGTATTTAGTTTTGCTTTAATTTCTTAAGGGCAATATATGTCATCAGGTTTACTACCTATATATTAATTGCTGCCCTAATCAAAAACGTCACCGCAGGCCCCTGATATCCACATATAAACATATAAAATGTTTAAATAAATAAATAAAAATAAGCAACTTTCGTTTCAAAAATAAATAAATAATGCCACAGTAATCATATCTTAAACATTATTAAGAATTACTTTAATTGCTAGCTAAGGAATAGTCGAGTGTATTTTATTTTAAAAAAGAACCCCATTAACAGCAGTTTCCTACAATTCCGAGTGGAACATTTTAATTAAACGAAGCTTACGTTACAGCTCTGCTTTTCAGTTTTCAGGTTAGAGATTCAATTTCCTCCAAGGAAATGCATCTCCAGTTACTTGTGATGTTGAGAGCCGAGCTTTCATTCACCCTTCCACCATATTTATAGTTGCTGCCAACCTTGGTCAAAGAACTCCCTGAAACTTTCTCCCCATTAACGGAAAGGGAATAGCATCCAACTTATCTACATGTTTTACCTTTGTCGTATATGCGCCCTTCCTTTCAGGTGTCCAGAAAGCTGAAAGCATAGATTTTTCACGACATTTAATACGTGATTTATCTTAGTTGCCCTAAATATCATTTTCAACCATATTAAATGCCGCTGGTCTTAATAATTAATGTACATTAAATCAAAATAGTTATACAGAAAGTTACCTTACGGTGATGCAGAAACAAATTAAATGAAACGCTCCTGAAAATAATCAATTTCACACTATTTCATAACAATATTTTGAGTTTATCCAAATTTTTGTAGACAAGGACTGGATTCAACTCCCTGGGGAGCTTTTAACATTAAAATATAACAACAGAAATGAAGAACATTTAAGAGAAGGTAATATAGAAGTCTAGGCATCTACAGGGCTTATGACTTGTCATTGGCTGGTTTAAGTGGCCACTTCACATACTCTGTAACATTCACCATTCTGCCCATATTAAAATATCTGTATTTCTTTAATTCTTTCATCTGTTGATATTTGTGAAGTTAAAAAGCCGATATCTTTATTTATGCGGGTGAGATTCGTGTAATTGAATTATTTTTCGTAAACACTAGGCAACGCCTGAAAATGTTATTTTTTCAATTTCTATACTTCTTCATGGACCAGGTGGAAAACTCAACAATATTTTGAGTTTGTCTAAATGTTTGTAGACAAGGACTGGATTCAACTCCCTGGAGAGCTTTTTACATTAACATATTACAACAGAGAAAAAGAACATCTTAGAGAATGTTATATAGAAGTCTAGGCATTGACAGGGCTTATGACCTTTTATTGGCTGGTTTAATTGGCTACTTTACACACTGTGTAACATTCACCATTCTGCCCATATTTAAACATATTTATTCCTCCAATCCTTTCATCTGTTAAAGTTTGTAAAGTTAAAGAGCTTTCCATAATAAAAGTTTATAAGCCACCGGAAAACTATTCAAAATAAACGGCATTTTATAATTTTAGAGTTATTTGTGGTTTGTCCGTTTTCATCAGTTCATCATCATCAACATCATTCCCTTTCCGCATCAAATGGTGCATAGGACACTGCAGTGATACACCAATCTATTATTTGAAAAATCACTCTTAAATTGGTAAATGATTTAAGTTCAATCAATGACGTAATATAATAAAATAAAAACGTGGCAAAGGCGCGAAATATGCCATTTCACACGAATATTTATTATTTTTTTAGAAAAAAAAAACGAAACAAAAAACTACTGTTTACCATTATTTTTTTACCATCTGTTTTTTATTCATATCTAAATGAGAGGCAACTTAAACATGTTTTACAGGTTGATTTCCTAAATAATACGTATCCGGAAGGAAGAAAAATACAGTTATTTATTAATTTATTCAACACATGATATTCACATACAATTATTTAAGGGTATTTCTTTCTAATTACTTAAACCGTTCAATTTAAGAAAATTACAAGTGCATGGACGTCATATTTTAGGTAATTATGCAGAACCTAATAATTAAAGATAAACATTTACTAAAAATTTACACTTTACTATGAAGGAAGAACAGAAGAGGAGACGGGAATGAAAAAATAAGGAGAAAGGAAGAACTCAAATATTAAGATAGTTTATTTATTTATTTATTTATTCACACTCTTTATCAAAATACAATTCCATATTCACTTTGCCCAGCTAACAAGGGTACATACCCCGTTCCAAGCTAGGCAATTACATTTTTATATATTATAATAGTTAACAAATTAATATAGAGCAGAGACAAACAAAATATAAACTTATTCGGATACACATTTTTATTCATATACATACAGACATACACATATATACACACATGTATATATAAATATACACATATATAAACATGTACATACACACACACGTACATACACCCATGCGCGTACACATACATACATTCATAAAAACATAGACAATTTATTTATGCGAAACTTCATGGTTGTCATCTATAAATATATATATTTTTTAATTATTCCTTATTTTTTATATTTTATTTTTGACATCCAGTAAGGTTCTCCAATCCGTGGCATGCATCAAATTTTCTGACTCCCTACGACCGATGTCATGAAAGAGCGAGGTCAACACCTTCCGTAACTTGACAACACTCCCGTCTTTACACGATTCTGGCAAAAGATTATGGACCTTTCTGCCTACGTTATAGTGTTGTCTCGATGCCAGAACAGTGTTGACCCCTTCACTTAGTATCACATCCTTATTAGAGTATCTTGTATTTTAGTTGTGGTTGACGCTTGGATAAATGTCTCTATTTATGTGTGTAACCACTACCGTTATTTATTATAATGTAAATAACCAAGTTATTTACAAACAAAGCCAAGCACAGCGACAAAATCATCCGACAGACCCGTTTTATCTATGTTGTCATTGTTGTTAACCAAAACAAAATGGCCGCCAATTTGTTGCTAACCAACATCGCTAACGATAATAATCTAGACGTTCTTGCATTAACGGAAACTTGGCATGAAGACCATAATTCTGTTACCATTAATCTACTTCGTAGTAAGGGTTTCAATGTTATTGAAGAGGCACGGAAACCATCCATTGAAACCGTTCATAAGAAAAATAATATAACATGGACGAACCACGGTGGAATTATTGTACTAACAAAAAATCAGCTTAAATTAACAAAAATTAAAATACCACTCTACACAACTTTTGAATGCATTGGCTGTAGGGTTAGCGCAGGCAGCAACCATTTTACCTTAATCACAATTTATAGACCAGGTTCTAAAGCACCACCTCGGAAATTTTATTCGGAAATAAAATCTTTACTTGAATGGGCCATCACTCGTACAGAAGTAACATACGTAACTGGAGATCTGAACATTCGTTTCGACCGCAAGACGGATTCAGAATCTGTTCGTTTTAATGCACTTTTAAGTGATTTCGATTGTTCACAAGAAGTAAATACCCCTACACATGATGCGGGAGGTACACTTGATGTTATAATACGACGGAATTGTGATAAAAAAATCACAGTTTTTGTAACAGACATCGGACTTTCAGACCACAGATTAGTGCACTGTAAAATTAATATCCAAAAACCAACACCAACTTACAAAACACTCGCATCAAGGCCATGGAGAAAATTAAATTTAGAACATTTTAAATCCGAACTTCTGACATCGTTGATTGGTCCGGACATTGACCGTCGCTCAAACGACGTCGATCAATTGGTTGGGTTGTACAATGAGGTACTATCTAACCTGATAGACAAACATGCACCATTTACTACGAAAACTATTCGAAAAAGGAAATCTGATGCATGGTTTGACGAAAATTGTCGACTCAAAAAAAAGAGCTAAGACGTCTAGAACGCAAATACAGAAACACACTGTCAACTTTGGACCGATCAATATGGTTAGATATGCAAGCCTCTTATAGGACATTTATAAAAGAAATAAAATCTAGTTTCTGGTGTACAAAAATCACTGAACAGAAAAAGTCTCCAAAACAACTCTGGCGAAGCCTTCAATCTGTTCGTGGTGACTGTATAGCAGAGACATCTAACACAAGCGCTACTGCCACTGATTTTGCCGACTTTTTTACAAATAAAGTCGAAAAAATCAGACTGGCGTGTAGTTCAGCGAAAAAACCTGTAATTTTAGATAATGCCCTTCAAAAATTCAGTAAATTTGAACCAACGTCTATAAATGAGGTTAAAAAAATTGTTGCAGCATTACCCAACAAACAATGTATATTAGATCCGATGCCAACATGGCTTTTGAAAAAATGCATTAACGTATTAGCTCCATTTTTAACAGATTTATTTAATACATCCATGGAGCGCAGCATTGTTCCGAGAGCCATAAAAAAAGCAAATGTAACTCCACTTTTAAAAAATTCCCAACTAGATGTGGAAGATCTTTCCAGTTTTCGCCCTATTTCAAATCTTCCCATCGTGTCAAAAATACTAGAAAAAATAGTTTCTCACAGGCTCGTTAACTATATCGAGCGGAATTCTTTATTTTCGGTAAGGCAATCGGCATACCGACGTTTTCATTCCACGGAGACGGGAGTGATAAGAGTACTGTCTGACATTATAACGTCGGTGGACTCTGGTAATCTGGTGTTGATGGCTCTTCTGGACATGAGTGCTGCATTTGATACTGTAGACCATAATATTTTGCTTGAACGTCTGGAGAAAACTTATGGTATCCGTGATCAGGCACATATGTGGTTCAGTTCATATCTTAATAAAAGAGAATATGCAGTCGTGTTCCAGGGTAAAAGCTCAACCAACTTTCGGGTGTCTACAGGAGTGCCTCAAGGGTCAGTACTCGGACCACTTCTCTATCTCCTTTACACTAAAGATATAGAGAACATTATCAAAGAATGTGGATTGTGGTCGCACTGCTATGCAGATGATACGCAGATTTATTTTTATTGCAAACCAGGCGAGAGAAGTGTGCTTGTCAATTTAATTGATGGATGCATCAAGAAAATAGGAAACTGGATGGCTGAAAACAGACTAACATTAAACCCATCAAAAACTGAACAACTGTGGGTGGCTTCAGCCAGACGACAGAATTTGATCCAGGATACGGCTCTACCCAATGTAGGGAGTGCCGTTCTACCCACCGTTAAACTACTGGGAGTTTTACTCAATTCTGACCTATCTCTTGACGCTCAAATTAGTAGAACGATAAGTTCATGCTTCTACCAGCTGAGACAAATTAAATGCATACGCAAAAATTTGCCGGTTGATGCCGCCCGTCAATTAATAAATGCGTTTGTAGTGTCTAGAGTCGATTATTGTAATGGTATCTATGCAGGTCTACCAATGAACAAAATGACTCGCCTACAATCTGTATTGAATGCCGCAGCGAGACTTATTTTCGGAATCTCTAAGTTCAGTCATATCACTCCACTACTTCGGGAACTACACTGGCTACGTTTTCCACAGAGGGTCGAATACAAACTCTGTTGGCTTATGTATAAGTCACTGCACAACTCGGCTCCGGAATATCTAAGGGAACTATGCATTCCAGATGAACTAGCTGACAGGCGTCTCACGCTTAGATCAGCTACGTCTACGGCGAGAGGAAAAGTTATTATACCTCTACGCAAACAGCGCACTAAATTTGGTGAGCGCGCATTTGCGGTCGCAGGCCCTATGGCATGGAATGCTCTCCCAGCAGAGGTGCGAGGCTGTGAAAGTGAAGTGATGTTTCGGAAAAAACTTAAAACCCACTTGTTCTCTAAATCATTTGAATAAATCCGTAGCACGTGACAACAAAATAAATTATTTTAATCAAATTACAAATTTAAAGCTTCAATTAAATTAACTTAACAGTAGAATCACCATGTAAAGCGCCCTTGAGGTATTTTATTACGAAAATGGCGCTATATAAGTTATCCACAATAAATAAATCGCTAGCGTTCTATGAAACATAGTGATAGGGCTTTTGTATAGGTTGACGCATTATTACTCTGAGGTTTTTGTATTACAACTTGCCTTTTGTCGTATTTTGGTTTATAAAAAAAATATATTACTTTCTTTGCAAATTGTTTGTACTAAACATCAGCATCCGTAGATGTCAATTCCTTAAATCTGCTGTCAAAAAAGTCACATCCGTTACTTCCCAAGAATGTACACATTCATGTGTCTATTTTCCCTCTGTGCACTGTTAAATGTTTGGCGCTTATTTTGTATTCTGCTATGTATGTATTACGTTTGTCTAAATTTAATTTAATTTAAAGAATACGATTTTAGTAATGAGTGAATCCGTGTAAATAGAATTCACTTTGCGTTTTAAAAATAAATTTATGATAGCGAATAGTAAATTAACTCTCTTAACTGACAATGTGATCTATCGGATGCAGCCAAGGGCCTATTAGAAATGTACTCAGACCAGAGAAAATCAACATACTGTAGCACTGACTAACCTGGTGTTGAGTAAATAACAGCATTAATTGATACTATTCCTGGCCGATTACCTTCCGTTCCCATCCTTCCTTTGACCCATCTTTATGATACCTACCGAACATCAAGATAGAAGAAATTCAAAATTAGAAGCTTCGAATATAGAACAAAAACCAAACAACATTTTTGACTTCACATAAAATCGGACTAAAAGTGTTTGGAATCGTCCCGCGTCATGGAAAACCTTGTTACATTTTATAGTACATTTTGTCATCCAGTACCCGAAATTGAAGAACATTCACATCATATTAAAGGTAGGTATCCATTCCATGTTCCTATCCTTTCTTCAAATATTTTCTTCAAAACTGAATGAAATTTGTTTTTCATTTACAATCCGCCTTTTCGTTATCACCTGGTTTTGAGTTCTCTTCCTTGTCGGTGATCAGCTCACACTATCAGGGAAATTGGTGATCCAGGAACACTGCAGGCACACAATTTCGTCTGAAGGCGGCGGATGATAGCGAACGGTGATGGATGGTGAAATGCTTGCGGCGTTGTGCAATTTTAAGCGAAGTTATAACTTGAATGGCGAATGGTGAAAATACTTTTGAAATGCGTGCGGACATAACTCGTCAAAAAAGCGAAGAGAAGAGCCCAGGACAAGGAGTGTAGCCATTTCGACAAATGTTTTATCGGGCGTAGTAACCTCACAAAACCAAAATTATCCAGTATCTACTCACAAATAATACTTCTGGCTAAAATACATGAAAATAAATTATCGGCTCAACCGTGATAAGTTTTTTTTTTAAACCAATTTGAAGTATAATTAAAAATAAAAAATAAAGCATCAACAATGTTTTGAGTATATCCAAATGTTTGCAGACAGGCTGAATTTCCTCCCTAGTGAATTATTTACACCTTAATTTGTGTGACAGTGTGTTAAGTGGACAATTAAACCAGCCAACGATAGATCATTTCATTTATTTATTCAGATATTTAGAACATTACAGGCCCAATTTACCCGACAAATTACAGTAGGTAGTTATGTTATTAAAATAATATAACAAAATGTAAAAAGAAAAATTAAAAGTTAGAAAGTGCTTTCCTAAGGGAAAGCCCACTGTCGTGAAATATGTCGACATCCGAGGCGATGCGATTAAGTAGCAAGATTGCTCTTCCAACCGGCATAACCATTGGCAGGTTGGTTCTGCATCGTGGTAGGTAAAACAATCGATGCTGTCTTTGTCGAAGATAGTTATCAGGCACAAACAGACCTACATCCATCAGAATTTATGAGTTATGTATGCGACCACCGATCAACTGGAAAAAGGGAACACCCAAATGAACGTCCCTGCTCCTCCATAATGACTGATAGTCTAGCATCCCCAATAAAAAGTCGGTTAGGAAGAGCCAAGGACAATATCCACACTCTTTTAGGTACAGATAGCGCAGAAATTTTTTTTGCACTCTCTCCACCATCAAATAGTATCGAGCCTCATGTGGCGACCAAATAATAGAACTAAACTCCAAATGACTTCTTACCAAGGAATTATACAATGTCCTCATAATCTGAGTGTTAGAAAAAATCTTGGCATTTCTAAGAACAAAACCAAGCATTTTAAGGGAGTCATTACATAGATTAACTATATGAAGATTGAAAGATAACTGAGCATCAAACAACACCCCGAGATCTCTGGACGTTGAAGCCCTTTCAAGCCTCACTCCGCCCATGAGAAAAATATAGTTTATTGTTTTGGATGCTCTTGTGTATGCCATTACAAAATATTTGGAAACATTGAAGAATAATTTGTTTTGTTTGCTCTATTGAATTATATTTTAAAAGTTACACTGAAGTTTAATACAATCTGAAAAAGTCAGTATTTCACATAAAAATTTTAGGTCGTCAGCGAATAAGAGAAAATTATAAAATTATATGACTTTACCAATATCATTTATTAAGATTATAAATAGCATTGGTCCCAAATTAGATCCTTGAGGAACTCCTGAAAAGGTATTAAATGTTTCAGATTGATACAGTCCATATGACACATATTGCTTACGATCTGTAAGATAATTTGTGAATAACTTCAGAAGAATGTCACTAAAACCAATCCTCTGAAGTTTCAGTAGCAAAAGTTGGTGATCTACCTTATCAAACGCTTTGGAAAAATCGTTGTACGAACATTCTATTTGAGCACCTTTGTCGAGTGACTTAGTGACAAAATTTGTAAACACCATCAAATTTGTATTGGTTGAACGCCTAGACCGAAATCCATGTTGTTTGTTTGATATGAATAGTTCTAATTGGGGATTGACAAAATGATATATCAACCATTCAAATTCCTTGGCAGGAGCAGATAAAATTGCCACCGGTCAATAGTTTTTGATACATGTTTTATTCCCTTTTTTAAACACTGGAGAAATTTTGGAGATCTTACATAACTCCGGAAAGACACTTGTTTTTAAGGACAGATTAAAAATACCAGTTGGTGGTTTTTTAAAAATGTGTACACAACCCTTCAGCACAGCGGTCGGAACAAAATCGGGACCAAGTGAAATAGTGTTCTTTAAAGAACTAATAGATTTGAAGACATCAGTTTCGCTAAAATAATCTTTTAAAATATTTTGCGAGCCTTGCGACGTGCTTTGTTTACTTAGATGCACCTCTTTATTAGGAGTAGAACAGTAAACAGATTTAAAATTATCAGCAAAATCATTCACAATATCCACATTGCGAACGTCTTGTCATTTTCAGGTCATGAAGTCCATGATCCCTCCATCCCGGCGCTTAGAGCCAATATATCTCCAAAAGTCACAGGGATTTCGCAAGATATTTGGCTCGATATCGGAAATATAAAAGTCAAAGGCTGCATTTTTTTTTTGTTTTACCTCGGTTCGAAGATAAGTAAAAAGAGAGTAGTAGTATGGATCACCAGAAGATTTCCACTTTTTGTGGTATTCGTGTTTTTTTCTGATGTCACTGATAATATCGCGAGAGAACCACCTCGGATATCTCGTGTTACTCACAGTCGGGGGTTTACTCTTAAAGCACTCATCAAAACAATTGTAAACAGTATTATAAAAATAATGAACAGCCTCATTAACATCAGTTATATCTATTATGCCGTCTCAATCAGCATTAAAAAAGGAGTCATAAAGGGAGCGGAAATCACCTTTAGTAAAATCCCATCCCCTTTCCGATGTTATATGCGTTAGGGGAACGGCGGTGCGTGTGTTTAGAGATTCAACTTTGTATTTAAAAAGCAAAGCAGGATGATAAGCATCCTCCTTAGTGAGAGGAGACTCGCTTTGAGAAACGGATATCGGAATTATTGAGAAAATTAAATCTAGCGTTCGTTCCTTGTTGTAAAGAATGTCATTGTATTGAGTGAGTTTCAGCACAGAGCAGAGAAAAGAAAGGTCAGTATCCACCTCCCCCCCTCGTGCAGAGTACAAATTAAAATCACCCAACACAACGACACGCTTATCAACAAGAAAATATAAATTACATAACAATTTATATAAAAATAATTTAAAAGATTCTAGAGTACTTTGTGGTGGAAAATAAACCACACAGATAAAAATAATCGTGTCATTGTAGATAAGCTTAAGCCACAAGTCTTCATTGGTTGTTTCCAACTCAGAAAACCGCTGAATATTCATCGCTTCTCTGTGTCTCACGGCCGATAAACACCCCCCCCTACCTGTGAGCACTTCTAGAGGTGACACGATCTCTCCAAAACCATATAAAGTCAGGAGTAAAAAGTTCCGAGCCTAAAACACTGGCACTGAGCCATGTCTCTGTCAAACATATTATATCAAATTCACACCCCACCACTTCATTGTAGAAATCTATACGTTTGGAATTAATCATTTCATTAATTTGGATCATAAGCCCTGTAAATGCCTAGACTTTTATATAACCTTCTCAAAAATGTTTTCCCACCATGTTGCAGAAGGTGAATTGGTTCAGTCGAATGAATCTCACCCACACGATAAAGGTTTCAGCTCTTCAAATTCACTAAAGTTAACAGATGGAAGATTTAAGAAACTATGTATGTTTATACAAGGGCAGAATGATGAATGTGATACAGTGTATAATGTGGCCACTTAAACCAACCAACGACAAATCATAAGCCTTATAAATGCCTCAACTTCCATATTCCTTTCTCAAAAATGTTTTTCCTCTCTGTTGCAACATGTTTAGATAGGGCATCAAAATTACTTTGAGACAATTTTCAAAAACACATTTCCTTTGTCAGTAAAATAGGCAATTTCGTTTTTAAATCATCCTACGCGTTAAATATTCAAAGGGCCTACCTAGCAGGTTGATTCCTGGAGTAATCCTCAAGGATTACGGGGCGCTTTGTGCTTTCATTCACAGGGAATAACTTCATTCGGGATTCCCATAATTACAGGAGCGATTTTTGAGCTACACTTGACTTTATGGAAAATAAGGTTTTTGAAATAGAAAATTCAGCACACACACATGGAAAACAGCACGCGTTAAATTCTTTTAGAATATTATTATTATTTTCGTGTCGAGATAAATCCAGAAATCAGTTCTGTATGTGAAATGGCGGCCTACCCGGTGTAATGGCTGAGACGCTTGGCTCACACACGGAAGGTTCCGGGTTCGATTCTCGGTGAGAACACAACAATTAAATGTGAATTTTCTCCAGCTTAGATGTTTGTGCTTAGATTCACAACTTTAAAAAAAAGGGAGTTGCATTATTATTGACTACACTTTTAATGTACAAGGTTTACATTCCACAGGTGGTTTTTGTTTCCTGGCTATCTATAACTAAGAAGTGTTGGGAGAGGGAGGGAATTTCGGCTGTGGATCTTTATAGGAACTTCTCCGCATTTTTTTAATCAAAAGGAAACCCCAGAAAACTCTATTGATAGACATCAGTGGCTTACTCCCATTTGCCTTGAAGAGATCAAGGCATTTTGCGTCATCTTATCATTTGTTCTCCCTATAACCTGTACTATCCTAACCATGGAAGATACTCCCTCTTGTAATAAGTGGCAAATTACAAAACTAACATCGGATTCTTTTCCCCTCTGCCAAGGATCCTCAAAACAGTGAACGAAATCTTACTTAACTGTACTGTCGATGTGTTTCTACAGCGAGAACATGCATTTAAAAAGCAAGCGGTGTTGTCTCTCCAGACTCGCGATGTCACACTTGCCATTTCCGCCTAGATTATGCCATATTAATACCTTTTGTTAATTACACATTTTGTAAATTTAAGTAGATTTTAAGACTGTTTAGATTAAGTATTACTCATTAATGCCAATCTATTTGGGCTCATTTTAGCCTGTTGATTGGCTTTGAAAAAAAAGTCATTGTGACTTATTACGGAATGAACGTGCCTTAGATGCTCACCAACGCGTTTGCATCGCGTCTCCAGGTTATATCTTTTGACGCTGAAAAAGGAGTAATGCATTAACAAATAAGGAACATCTTGAAGGGTTTCATCATCACATGGACAGGGTTGATCTCGGAAAGTTTAAAACAGTGCAAGAAGCTTATAAACTCGCTATGGCCCTTTAAAATTTGTGTGAAATCGCAGCTCATACGATGCTTTTTTCTGAAATCAAAGTCATCAAAAATTTAAGACAAATATATTACTTATTTGTCCTGTGGTTTTTTAAAAATTAATTCAGTTTAATGTAATTTAATTTAAGAAAAAAAAAGAAAAGAAAAGAAAAGAAAAGAAAGGAAAGGAAAGGAAAAGAAAATAATCGAAACAAAAAGAAAAGAAAAGAAAAGAAAAGAAAAGAAAAGAAAAGAAAAGAAAAGAAAAGAAAAGAAAAGAAAAGAAAAGAAAAGAAAAGAAAAGAAAAGAAAAGAAAAGAAAAGAAAAGAAAAGAAAAGAAAAGAAAAGAAAAGAAAAGAAAAGAAAAGAAAAGAAAAGAAAAGAAAAGAAAAGAAAAGAAAAGAAAAGAAAAGAAAAGAAAAGAAAAGAAAAGAAAAGAAAAGAAAAGAAAAGAAAAGAAAAGAAAAGAAAAGAAAAGAAAAGAAAAGAAAAGAAAAGAAAAGAAAAGAAAAGAAAAGAAAAGAAAAGAAAAGAAAAGAAAAGAAAAGAAAAGAAAAGAAAAGAAAAGAAAAGAAAAGAAAAGAAAAGAAAAGAAAAGAAAAGAAAAGAAATGAAAAGAAAAGAAAAGAAAAGAAAAGAAAAGAAAAGAAAAGAAAAGAAAAGAAAAGAAAAGAAAAGAAAAGAAAAGAAAAGAAAAGAAAAGAAAAGAAAAGAAAAGAAAAGAAAAGAAAAGAAAAGAAAAGAAAAGAAAAGAAAAGAAAAGAAAAAGAAAAACCATATGCTTAAATTACGAAAATTTGATTTATTAGCAGTATGCATTTTTTTATATATATTTTTTTTTTATATTTTTTAGAAAAAAATGTCTATCTGCTCCTTCCATGCTAATCCAAGACCTCAAACCTACTTTAAGCTGTACCAGTGGTTTAATGTTTTGTAGTTCCTTGGTTAGAAGATTGAAGAATTCGCCACGTAATTGGGCCTTTTGGCCCGTTCAAAAAAATTCACCCCCTTTTCACCGGATGATACGTATAAAATGTAATGTGTCAGCAATATAAATTTAAAAAATGTTTGGCCGTTTTGTGGGCTGCGCGTTTGCCTCCCATGCAAGGGGTCTAGAGGTTTATTTACAACATGGTTAACATGATATATTAATTTTAAAAGGTGTTTTTACACTAGTATACTTCAAGCATAATTAGATACGGTATTGTAAGCAGGGATGGAGCCGTTCAATCTTTACTAGATCCATTAATTAAAGTTCAAACAGCAATTATACGAATCATTTTCAAAAAACCATTCAAGTGTTGTAAGAAAACTCTGTGGTCTTTTCAGTAAATGGAGTATAATAAATATAGTATAATAAATTACATTATGAAAAACATGTGGTATAATAGAATGATAATTCAGAAATATAAAGCATAAAGAATAATGATAAAACAATAAAAAAAAGCGATCAAATATAAATTATACAAATTCAGTTACAGACAAAATCAAATATAAAAAAAATCATTGAAATGTATAGAGTATAATACAAAAACATCATTGAGGTATGTTTTAAAAAGTAATAGAAGTAATAGATTTCATAGTAGATTCTAGATTTAGTATATCTAGGTTAAATAATTTTATGGCGCATCTGGTGTTTTTTAATTTTGATTTTAAATATACCTCCTGTTTCATTTTATAAGTAGTCCATTGTTGTGTTTAGGTTCATTATACCTTTATAGTATTTTTGACTATCCTGCATTTATGTTGTTTTTTTAAATTTGGTAGTTTTGTTGTCTGGTATTATGTCAGTGTATGTCAGCATTGGTTACTGTTATGTCTTCGGTTAGTATATCCATCGATGCAATTTTGCGTACAATTTTTATCGTCTCCATTCTAAAGTATATTATGTCGAGTTTTTTCGTCGAGTTCAGACATCGGAGTCTAACAGTGTGAGTTTTATAAGTTTAATGTTTATTTTTTTGCCTTCATGTCATTGTTGTGTATTTGTTATTACTGATTGCCAAGAAAACAATATTTTAGCTTTGTTTGCTTATAAAATAAGCTTCGTACAGCTTGTCCTATTTTTTGCATTTTGGCTTTAGTTTTCTAGAAAAGGGTGGTAAAACGCCTCAAAATAACCCTGTTTATTCCCAAATCCTCTACAACCACACACACTCCATTTGCCGGAATTCGATTATAACCTTTATGTGAAAGGTTTTATCCCTTACTTAAATACTTGCCATGAAATGTTCAATATTTTTAATTGCATTTGAAAGTTCCCTAATAAGGGTTGCGTACGGCTCAAACTTTTAATATGATAAAAAAGTTGTTTCTATCGTCAACAACTCTATCTATTTTTAATGCTGTAGGGTAAAACATAATGAATATGTTTTCATGTTAGTACTTTTGAGGAGAAAATAAAGAAATATAGGCATTTACAGAACGTATGTCATGTCAACTTAAGGTTTTGTTTGCAGAATATTTATTTATTAACAGACATTGTCCATGTATACAATTTATAGGTTTTAAATATGACAAACACCAAAGACATCAAGACAAGATCTAGACTATTATAATTTAGTGCTCGTTTAAATCGTTGTAAACTTAAACCAAAAAAATTTAGATCTTGTCTTGAGTTAACAATACGACAAAGAATTGGAGAATTAAGGCCATAGTTTGTTATATGCTAATCGATGAACAGTACTTCATTATTTCTCAACTTACGAGTCGGAATATTGAATTTTGCTTGTCCCAGTAATGATAAAACATCGATTATACCATTTAGTATGCCGAACATATATATGGAATCAATATTAGTTCTACGTTTTTGTAGACTAGAAATATTTAACATGGACTCTATAACTACATCCTTACTACTATCATCTTGACTTAACTACATCAATTTTGGAGTTTTCTATTAGGTACTCGAAAGAAATCGATTGTTTTGTTCTACAAAATGTCATTACTAATTAATTTATGACTTTTTCCTTGAATTGGGATTTATTGGAGTTTATAGTCGCTTTGAAGTGAACACTTTTTATTACAGAAGCCAATTTAAACTATAAATGAGAACTATTTTAAATGTTAATGACGTAAGGAATACGGACTAATTGTTTGCGGTAATTCCATTGGCTTGTTACGATTATATGATGTCGATATGACAAGTAGGTACAGCATACCGAGGTAAGATACAGATAGTACAGAAGTTATATATACCGTCTCAATATATACAGATGAAGATAGAGTTCATAATCGAGGCACAGATTGCGGAGGTATATTCTAAAATAGGACAAATAAGCGAGTAATCGAGTTTAACTAAGAACATATGTATAAGTAAGTAACTTTATAGCGTTGTAAATAATACTGATGATTGCAATACCCTGCAGATGAATCTCAACAGAATTCACGAGTGGTGCAATCAAAATAATATTTTACTCAATATAGATAAATGCCAGGTTATTTCCTTTTCTAAAAGTAAGAAACATTTTATTTTAAACTATTTGTTGAACCACGCAACAATTGAAAGAGTTGATTTCATTAGGGATCTTGGCGTAATTTTTGATGATAAACTTACATTTATCAAACATATTGACAAGATTTCAAATGAGGCGCTAAGTATGTTGGGATTTATTTGTAGGGTTACTAATAAATTTGAAAGTATCACACCAATCAAGTCACTTTATTGCTCCTCGGTTAAAAGTCGTTTAGGATATATTTCTCCAGTCTGGTCACCCCATTATCGTGTACATTCTGATTCACGCGAGCGCGTCCAGAAGGAATTTCTAAAATATATTAATTTTAAACTTCATATTCCAGCTGCTTTATTTAATTATAATCAATTGTTGTCTTCAGCAAATATTTTGAGATTTTCTGATAGAAGAATCCTAACTGACCTAATATTACTTTTAAAAGTGATCAATTCATAAATTGACTGTCCTGATTTATGGAGTTGGTGTGTTTCCGTGTACCGGTCGACATACCCGCCACAGATCTCCTCTTTGTTCTGCAAGTTCTAGGACCAACTATCACATGCACTCGCCTATCCCTAGGCTCCATATATATGGCAATTAGTATGAGGACAAGGCTGATTTATTTGGTTCTGGACTTGATAGTTATAAAACAAGTCTGATTTATTTTTTTCTCTCGCAATATTATTCTTAAACTTCTCTTTGAATTTAAAAATGTTTTTCCTTTTTTTGTTTTTTCATATTTATGTATTTATTTCATTAATATTTTTGGTTGCTTATGTGTATTTACCTACTTGTTACTATTGTTATAGTTATGCAATTTTATAATTTTTTGTTATGTTTTTATTTATGTATTTTTTTTTTCATATTTATGTTCAATATACGAGTATGTTAAAGGCAATTTATGCCGTTTATGTAAAATAAATACACAAATAAAGCCACTAGATGTTCTGCTAACAATACATAAATGTTTTAAGGATTTATTAGTCAGTAATATACAAAAGCACAGGAATTAATGTCATCACCGGAAGGTGTTAATGTCATGACCTTTGGTCCCATTAAGTTGAGACTTGTCATGTTTAAAAATGTATAATAAGGAATAAGTAAAAGATAAATAAACTTAACGTTTTGAATGCATCGTAAGAACCATTAATGTTGTATATATTCTTAAATGTCGGCCTTGTGGTGTAATAGTCAGCACGTTTGCCTACCATGCAAGAGGTCTCGGGTTCGATTCCCGACATGATTGTAATGAAATATTTATTAAAAACTAATTATAAACACACAAAAAAAATGTTTACACTCAATAAAAAAATAAATTTTGTTAAATATAACAATTGTAAAAGATAAGATATGAAAAATCTGGAGTTAATAATAAAGTTAATTAAATATTCATTTATTTATTTGAACTTTTTGTACATAATTTTATTCGTACATTGGCGGGTTCATTGCCAAATGGCAATTTCTTCCAACCGACCAATAAAATAAAATATTTATTTTTGTAATTCAAGTTACAGAACATATTCAATGGAAAAAAAAATAAAAAGCTTAAGATATATAAAAATAGAAATAAACGTATTTGTTTTTAAATTACCTTTAATCGAAACTATTACTCAATGGAAAAAAGGAAAAAAGAAGAAAAAGGAAAGGAAGAGAGATTAAGGAAGAGAAAAGAGATGTTTCTTCAGACGTGATTTAAACAGAGATAATTTAGTAACATCTTTGATGGTGGATGGGAGATGATTCCACAGTCGAGCCGCATGGACACTATATGAGTTAGAGAAGAAAGAGAAATTGTGGGTGGGTATTAAGAGAGTGCCTTGAGAATTAAAACGAAGAGGTAAACCATGAACTGATAAGCGTTGAAATTTTTCACGCAGGTATATAGGAGCGTTAGGACTATGAAGTACATTGAACAGAAATGAGAGGGAGTGATAGTCTCTCCACTGTCTAATTTAAAGCTATTTCAGTTGCCTACTTCTTATCCGCTTTTCTCAATATTTCTATGACTTAAAACTTAAATTTACATACACTGTCATGAAAAATATTAGCCTCTGTAAATCTATTGTTATGTTGATCGCATATTCTAAGTATTGTAGATTGTTTCAAATTTATTTATATATACGCCCAATGGGCATTTTAGGGACGTATTTATGCATATAAAATTATTACAAAAAAAGTAGAAAGACTCAATGGTATATAGTAGACTTGGTGGGAGTAGAAGCGGGAGACAGGTGTTTATAATTGAATTTGATTCAGTGATCGTTTGAAAGATGACAACTTGTTATCAAAGAAATCAAGACTGATATGTTTGTTGGCAGACCTAAGAATTCTGGGCTTAGGGGAATGAAAACCATAGTTAGTTCTATTGTTATCGGTATGAAAGAGTAAGTTTTGTCTAAGGTTTCAAGTTGACATATTTAATATTTATTTAAATAGTTTGTTGACGCGTTATTTGTGTAAAACAGAAGATTTTGTCTTGTCGGTCTAGATGGCAAACGGAATGGAAGTCTTTCAAGTAAATTAGGGGACATTATTAAATATTGACCTCGTGGTGTCATGGCCAGCGCATTTGCCTACCATGCAAGAGGTCTCGGGTACGATTCCGATGATCGATATGAAATATTTATTGAGAAGGGTGTTTTCACACAAGAATATTTCATAGTCCTTGGACTGGTACTTAAAGCGTAAGACTGATCATTTAACCTTTATGTAACAAAAATGATCAAGATACGCTGCGATTGGTGAACCAATGCAGTGCCCTATGCATCAATAGGTGCGGAAAGGGAATGATGATGATATTCTTGTTATGAATTTGTTGAGAAACGACGGGAAATTATTTTCACCTTTTTTCTTCCTTCCCAAAAGCCTGTAGGATGATTTATAGGATCCTTTTTACGCGCGAAAGGACAATGAGATCTTGTTTTGAAAGTCGACAAGATTGTAATAAAAATGTTGTTCTTCTTTGTAATGTTTACAATATGCTGTTAAATAAAAGTGACGTCTCTCTTTTCAAAACATATTTTACTTTTAAGCCATGTGAAAAGAAAATAATTAATGTTGTTTGCTAAAAGTGGTGTTAACTCTTAAAAGGTTTTGTTAAAAAAATATTTGCGCTCGGTAATGTAACATTGTGTTACCTCCTGTAAAAAAAAAATAAAGAGGCATACTGTTTAACAGTGCCTTTTCTATAATTCAGAAAAATAAAAATATAATTTATCCCTCTTGCAAAATAAAATAAAATCATAAATACGCCGGCTACCTTACATGCGCGACCCCCGTTCACTGCTAATAACTGACCAAATCTCTTTCACACAAACACCGGCCACAGAACCGCTCCTCTACCTTCCTTGTTATGACCCCTTACATTATAGGCTGATCACTACACTGCAATGCCAACAAAATTTAATAAATAATTTCAAAAATCTAATAATTTATTCTTTTATCCCTGAACATAGATTTAGTAGAGTTTTTTATGTTTTCATGGTTATTAGCTGTCATTAGCTGGTTTAAATGGCCACTGAACATACTGTAATATTCTGTTGCAACAAATTTAAATATGAATAACTTCTTAGGGAGAAAATCCAGCCAGTCTGCAAGCTTTTGTACGTACTCAAAACATTTTTGAAATTATAATTAATTGTTTTTGATATATAAATGGAATAAAATAAATGAAAAAAGGGGCCTTATTTTTCACACATGTATTTTTTCACATGGAGTATTTCAACTGTATTCTTTATACGTCCGGACACGGAAAACGCCACATGTCTTTTAATATTAATATGTACATTATACTTTGGTATTTTCATGAAACTTACTAAAAAACTTTCAGTGTCTTTTTTGTTATTATTTTCCCAGAAAAATTTCCACTCTCAATCTTACAACACATTTTTAAGACAATTTTGCTTTCAGAATTTGGAGTTTTTGTTTGTGAACATTATGAGTCAGGTGTTCTTAAAATATTTTCATTCTCAAGTTCCCGGATTATTTTTTTAATTCACAAATCTGGAGAAAAATTGTGCTTAAGGTAGTAAAAAGCATGAACACAGTACCTAGATATGTTCTTTACAGTTACTTTTTTCATTTATTTTTAATAAAGGGTTTTTTGTACTACAACAAGCCAAAATATCCATTTACAGTGAGGAATTAACAGCACGGAACATCCTAGCTCAAGAAGAACGCATTTATTTTTCGTGTGTTCACCGGGAATCGAACCATGCGTTGGTCCAGCACCTTAGCCACTACTCATGGAGGACACCAATTCGGTTTTGTAAACATAAACATATTATAAGGCCAAGAGGTCGTTCTCTGGTTAGTGTTTCTAGTTATCGTGTGCTTTTTAATGTTGATTTTTTAATTTTTTTTATTGAAAATTTTTACATAAGCATTCCTTTGAACAATTATTTAATTCCCGCCAAACTACAAATGCAATTTTTTTTTGCAGGGAGTTCTCAGGGAATAGTTCTTCAGGGAATAAAATAATTTTTACAAAAAAATTTAAAAAATCTTAAGTATATCAATAGAATGAAAGTTAAAAAAAATTAAATACAAGTAAATCAAGTATTTTTTGATGCCGAAATATTTGAAAATTTATAAACAAACATTGTTTAAAATTTTTTGGTTACCTTTTTTTTTACTCACTTAGAATTAAAGAAAACAATTTTTTAAAATAAATTTAACTTTATTTTTATTTATATAACTATTCTTCATTTCGTCCGGGAGTCTTTTCACTATGCGTGTGAGTATATACGCCCTGGGGCCTAATGCTGGACTCATTCGTCTTTAGAATCGTATGCGACTTCCGTAATTCGACGAGTGACAGCATTCCTGAACAACCCATACGAATGCAGTCGATTGAGAACCAATCGATTTTAACTTGAGTGCCCCAAAGCACTCGAAATTGACAATCGAATGCGACATCGTAACTTCAGATGTCAAATTTTCTTCTTGTGAAATGATCGGCATTCATGCTTGAATGACGAGTAGGTAGTTTTTGTTGTATTTTAACTTAAAATTTACAACACTGATCAATGTTATGGTGATGACGTATCAACAAATGTGCAACAAATATAACAATACCTATTTTCAATCCATTATCAAATGAAGTTTTACTAGAAACATGATTTTAAAATTATTTTTTCGCTCGTCAATGTCAAAATACATATTTGAGATATGTATTATACAATATGTTTTTAAAATCCATTAAATGCATATGAAATATTTCTAATAACATGTAGATGTGTGTTATGTCAAAGGCAAATAATATTTTTTTTATCAATATTCCTACAGAGATGAGGTAGAATTTTTTCAAATTCAGGATTATCGATATTCGAGCGTTTACAGGGCTTATGACCTGTCATTGGCTGGGTTGAGTGGCCACTTTACGTTTTACAACATTCCCCATTCCGCTTATTGGCGAATATCGACACAGGTACCATTTTGATTCTTGTATATATCTTATTAAATGAGAAACCATTCACTAGCGTGTTGGAGCACCATCTATGTATTGATATTGAAATTAAGTATTTTTAATTAGCATATTACTTTATTTTATGTATTTAAGACTCTTCCGAGTTAAATTAAGTACTAGTAATCGCCTGCAGATGATTCTGCAATTTATTTATACTTATATTTTGACCAGATCTTATTACACAACATTATTTTTTGGTATGTGTATTTTTGTACATACACAAATCTGGATTTCTCCCGAGGGGGAGTAGGTATATATTTTTTTATCAATATTCCTACAGAGATCTCTGTAGGAATATTGATAAAAAAATATATACCTACTCCCCCTCGGGAGAAATCCAGATTTGTGTATGTACAAAAATACACATACCAAAAAATAATGTTGTGCAAATAATAATTATAAATGTTGTAGTGTCTCAAATAACATTTTCTATTATTTTTTTTATAACATTCTATACACAAACTATTCAACGGAAGAAGTCTGACTAGAAACAATAGAGGTTTACGTGTGGCAGGAGAGCCATAGATAAATACGGATTTGTAAGTGTTGCCACTTTCTAATTCGTCTTTGTAATTAAATTGTGGAAGAGTTTTCAAGAATAGCATTATGACAAAGCAATCGAGATGCCCAATCAACTATCGTCGAGAGGGTAACAAAATGTCACATATTTCTAGCATAAGGCTCCTGTTCCTCTCTCCATACGCATTTAGAGCTCTTTTCTCTATGAAACTTCCTTTCACTATTTGGCGCGTTTCATGCTTATCTGTTATCGGCGTTTTGTAGAAATCCAAGAAGTCCTCTGTTACCAGGCGATAGTATATCATACTCTGTACCGTCAAAACTTTACACATCGGGAAAAGATTTTCGCAGTCATTTTGACAAGTAATCATATTGGTTTTACTTGTTAACATTTTTAGGAATCTAATTTGTAAATTTTTAAACCTATTTGTATACATTTTTAATGTAAGCTCGTAACAACTCACTCCATATGATATGATTGATCCAACCAGCTCATGGTATAAACAGTACAGGGTAGCACGTGGAACACAGAATTTTAAAACGATTAAATTTTATAAGTACCGCTTTTAGTTTTTGACACTTTCTACAAGTAATTTCCAATGAAAATTATTTTAGATAATTTAGCCTGCGTATGTATATTATTTGAACATTAAATTTGTTTAAATTTGTCGGCAGTATAATTTTTCCAGATTTTTACTTAACCTTTTTAAACAGGTTTACTAAACCTCTCATGAATTGCCATTACACATATAAAGTTACATATTACAACAGAGATGAAGAACATTTTAATGAAGGTAATATGGAAGTGAAGGCATCTACAGGGCTTATGGCTTGTAATTGACTGGTGTAAGTGCCACTATACACACTGGTAACATTCTCCATTTTGCCCATATTTGAACATCTATATTCCATCAATTTTTTCATCTGTTGATGTTTGTAAACGTGTTTATGATTCATATCATTAATTGTAGTGCTTTCGCACTTATAGTTTACGCAGACAGGGTATAGTCTAAGCTTATAACCGAGTTACACAGTTTAAACCCGCGTTGTGCCAGCGGGTACCCTGCAAGACATCGGACCCTAAAGTTAAAGAGCTAGAGCTTTTATTTATGCGGATGAGATTCATGTAATTTAATTATTTCACCTACACACTAGGCAACGCCTGAAAATTATTATTTTTTAAAATTTTTATACTTCTAAAGGTACATTGATTGAACTCAACCAAAACAATCATATAAACTTACACTTAAAATCATAGTGGTGTTTAAAGCCGGGTTGTTTGATCACTAGTCGCCCGTCTTATGCCAAAACGATGAATCTCAAAGAATGTCGAACTAAGATAATCGCCGCTAAAATGTTTTATGGCATTGAAATCAGAATTTTTCTACAGTAAAACCAAGTTACCAATTAACTAGAAAACCGTTTAAAAAATAAACATCTGAACCGTGTTGTTGATCTCAGAGAATTGTTTGAGATTTGATCCCTAATGTCATCAGAAGGGGGTTGTAATAGTAAAAAATCAGAAGTGACAGTAAATTGTTTGAAAGAGTAGCAAAATTTTTTTATACAAAAAAAATTCTCAACAGTATTTTGAGTTTGTCCAAATTTTTGTAAACAAGGACTGGATTCAACTCCCTGGGGAGCTGTTCATATTAACATATTACAACAGAGATGAAGAACATTTAAGAGAAGGCAATATAGAAGTCTAGGCATCTACAGGGCTTATGACCTGTCAAAGGCGGGTTTAAGTGGCCACTTTACACACTGAGTAACATTCACCCTTCTGCCCATATTTGAACATCTGTATTCCTTAAATTCTTTCATCTTTTGATGTTTGTGAAGTTAAAGAGCTGAAACCTTTATTTATGCGGGTGAGATTCATCTAATTAAATTATTTCACCTACATATTAGGCAACGCCTGAAAATGTTATTTTTTCAATTTTTATACTTCTTCGTGGACCATGGACATGGAAATTAAATTTCATTTTCATTGACTTTTTGAACGTTTGTTTGCACTAATCGATACGAGCCCTTTTTTGAGCGATTGTCAAATTATGCGGTGTCCAACGCGAAAAAATATTTTTGACGACCAAATGTTCATGTAAAATTGAATGTATGCAAATGAAGCTTAATGCTCAAGAATGCCTCGATCTCACGGTATGTCACATGACGATCACGAATCACGAAATAATTTTTTCTGGCACAAGAGCCGATTTTAGACGACCTTCACGAATTTTTTTCTGTGACGAAGTGCAACCACGACTGAATTTAGAAAGCCAGCAAAACACGGTGGATCAAAATGGTGCTTCATCATCAGAAGTCGCCGCGAGTTGATCGGCACACTGTTGTTGGTTTAATCTACGTCAAAATTTACTTTGTTTTTATTTTATTTTTTCCTCATTTAGATATTTTTAACACAAAATTTTGTGACTTCAAAAAAAAACTTTTTGAAACACTGTAAAATGAAACATTTGTCAGTGTGTAATAAGTTTATGTTCCTTTAAATTTGTTTATTTTATTATATTATCAAAATTTTGAATTGGTCAACTTTATTATGAAAATCCGTCTCCTTCACTCTATTTCCTCATCCCTTACCTTCTTACGAGCTCTTTTTTTTCTCATGTCTTATATAAGATATTGTTTTTCTCTTTACTGTGTCACACGTTCTCTCGTTACAATTGTGAAAAAATTTAACTGGATGTATGTACTATTTTTTATATTTTGTTTTCTTACATAACAACTGTTGTTTTTCCTTAATAAATAAATAAAAAGTAATAGAAAATCATCGCGCGAAAATGCTCACGATTTAATTTAATTTTTTACACAAAATCATTTTTGTAAGTATTTATTCATTATTTATTGACACTTTATATACATATACAATAAATATACATATAAGGGCGGGCATATTGCCTTAAGTCAATTTCTTCCTACCTACCCAAACCGTTCAGTTTGAGAAAATTATAAATACATGGACATATTGAATCTTACTATTTTATACAAAAATTAAAAGCAAAGATTAACAAAAATAAATATATGTATAAAAAAAATAACACTTTACTATGAAGAGAGGAGAGGGGATGGGAAGGAAAGAAGAAGGATAAAGGAACAATTTAAATATTTAGATAGTGACATTTCAATCTCGACTTAAATGTAAATAAAGAAGGGGCAGTATCTGTAAACAACACAAATATCACTAGTATGACAAAACGTTCTGAGTACGTTTACCATTCAAAATAGCAATCTTTACGATGACAATGTCAGATTTGACATATTCACACTGGTGTTGCCATATCTCAAAACTTAAGTAGCAACCCTTGTACTATGAAGAGTGGAGGGGGTAAAGAGATTACCCAGGAGGAGAAAGTCAGAGTCCCGAAACTCTGTAATTGTATTAGGTGTTGGCATAAGTTGTGTGTTTTATTTTCATAGTATAACTCAGTTAAATGACAATCCAATCCAATTGGACTCCCCTTAACCTCAGTCATCAATCGTTTTGCAAAAAAATTATATCACCAATCAATAGATCTCATTCAAAATAATCGATTTTCGTCTAAAAAACATTTTTAGTTTTTTTGCAGATATTTCGCTTTGTGAAAACGGTCTTAAATCGAGAAAATATTTTACGTTTTCAAACACAAGACCGACAGTTCAAATTATGCCAGAAAAAAATATCGTATTTGGGTAAAGCTTACGACACATTAAAATGTTCGTGTATTCCAATTTGATTTAAGAATATTTACATGCAAGATTCGCGCTAAATTCTGGCATATTTGCTGAAGGGATTCCCTAATAACTCCGCTTCTCGCGTAAACGTTGCGAGAAGGGGAAGGAATGAGAGAGAGAGGGCCATATCAGGATAAGGGATAAGAGTGGGGGAAAGCGAATAAAATGGAAGATTCTGATATGTGCTAAACTTTGAATTAAATCAAACACTTAGCAGTTCCTATCACATAAATAAACAATAATTTAAATAAATTACAAGTCGCTACATTTCTTGTTTGTTTATCAGAGTAACTTAAACGTTTTTACGAAGCGGAAAACGTGAAAGTCTAGGCATTTACATGGCTTATGACCTGTCATTGGCTGGCTTGAGTCGCCACTTTAAAGTGTGTCACTGTTGGCAGTTGTGATTTTTCTTGTGGGGGTTCCTAAAAGCGAGAGTTTACACAAACAAACCCCGCACACTGGAAGAACTAAAAGAAGTCATTAGCCAAAAAATTGCCAATCTGTCTTCTGCAATGTTAGATAAGATATTTGACAGTTTCAGTGCAAGACTGGAAGAATGCTTGGTCAAAGAAATACATCATTTAAAGGCGTTATCTTCAGATCCTAAACGAATGAAGTCAGTTGTTTTGATGTTATTTTCATTAATTGAAATTAACACGCTTCTGTAATAAGCAACAAAACCACAGAATTATAAAAGTTCAGAAACCGCGTACACGCATCAAATCAAAACCAATTAAACTACTCATTTATGAGTTTTTGTTTTAGGCCTTTTTTGGCCATTAGGTACTCTGTAGACATCGCTTAGTACGCAACTGCTGATTTAAATTCAACTTTGCCGTATTGTGTCGTTTGTAAGTGTCAAAATACTGCTGGGATTAAGAAGGAATACTGTAGAACCACATTTCATGTGTAAGAAGCGAATTCACAAATAATATTATTGAAGAATTCGATTATTTTACCGTCTGTCAAAATGTAAAAACGAATATCTGGACATTTTGTCAGGGTAGTTGAATTTTTGCCCGGTTTTCTATTAATAGACCTTAGTAAAATATTAAACGGTATTCAACAGTGTTTGAGTATGTCCAAATGCTTGCAGACTGGCTGGATTTCCTCCCTAGGGAGTAATTCATATTTTAACTTATTGCAACAGAGAGGAAAAACATTTTTGAGAAAGGAATATGGAAGTCTGCAAGCATTTGGACATACTCAAACACTGTTGAATTAACTACCTGGTAAAAGAAGATTTATAAAAATTGAAAAATTGCTTTTAGGCGTTGCCTGGTAGGTGATTTGGTTCAACCGGATAAATCTCACCCGCATAATAAAGGTTTCAGCTCCTTTACTTCACAAAAGTCAACAGATGAAAGAGTTGAGAAAATGTAGATGTTCAAACATGGGCAGAATGGTGAATGTTACACAGTGTGTAAAATGGCTACTAAAACCAGCTAATGACAGGTCATAAGCCCTGTAAATGCCCAGACTTCCATATTCCCTTCTCAAAAATGTTTTTTCTCTCTGTTAAAATAAATCTAAACGGTATTAATTAACTTAATTAGTATTTTTATTTATTTATTTGTTTACGGACACTGTCCATGTATACGATTTATAGGTTTTAAATATAACAGTAAAAGAATAGCTAAAAACATTTTTTTTTAAAAAGGATCATTGACAAGCACAAAGGACATCAAGACAAGATCTGGATTATTTATTCATTCCACGTTTAAATCGTTAATTATTTAATGGTTTTTTTTACGTTTGCTTAGTGAAAAAACAAGTTTTTTTTATAGTTCACTCAGAAAAACATTTTTTGTGGTAAAAAATAACATAATACGACACAAATTACCTTAAATCTGGGTTATAATAATATACTGTTCACGGTCTGGCCACATTACGCGGCTAGAGGGGGGACTTGGGCACACAGTACGATGTATACAAACTTGGTTCTTCGCGCCTTCTTGTATATTATGATTCTATGAATAAAACATTTTGTATCACTTGTGTTGTTTTTACTTTAAACTGTCGAATCATTTTGTCACTCCCTGTAAATAAAAATATAAATAAATATTAAACAAACTCTCTCTTTAAACACGAGTTTTTTTATTAATTAGATTAGGTAGAAACGTTATTATTTATTATAAACGTATAAGCATTTGTAATTTTATACTTGTTTTGACAACAATGTTTTTAATTAATCTTCTTCTTTTTATTGTTGATCTCCCCGATGGATATCAAAGATCATCGTTGCAATTCTCACTTTATTGGCAGCTGCCCTGAACAAGAATTGAGTGCTGCAATGGAACCAGTCGCTCAAGTTCTTTAGCCGAGAGATGCGCCTTCTACCTGCACTGCGTCTTCCTTCGATCCTTCCCCGTAGAATGACTTGTAAAATATTATATTTTTTACCTCTCATCACATGCTTAAAGTACTCAAGTTTTCTTTTCTTTATGGTCTTCAGTACCTCTTTATCTTTTTCCATCCGTCGGAGAACGTCATCGTTTTGGACTCGTTCACCCAGGAGATTTTTAATTTCCTCCTGTAGTACCACATTTTAAAGGCTCACTCAATCAATCACAATTATAATATACCTCTACGCAAACAGCGCACTAAATTTAGTGAACGCGCATTTGCGGTCGCAGGCCCTATGCCATGGAATGCTCTCCCAGCAGAGGTGCGAGGCTGTGAAAGTTAAGTGATGTTTCGGAAAAAACTTAAAACCCACTTGTTCTCTAAATAATTTGAATAAATCCGTAGCATGTGACAACAAATTAAATTGTTTTATTTAAATTACAAGTTTAAAAGCTTCAATTAAATAATTTAACAATAGAATCACTATGTAAAGCGCCCTTGAGGTATTTTATTACGAAAATGGCGCTATATAAGTTATCCATAATAATAAAAATAATAATAATTAAAAACAATTCAATTAAATAAATTTTAACTTGCAGTAATTCTACGCGTTATCTGAGCTCTGAGAACGGAGTTATACCATGCATAGCCTCAGAATGCAATTCCGCCAAGTGCCTCGATTTGCATAAGTAAATTCAGATTGATCGATGCAAATTGCAAGGTGTGATTTGATTATTCCTGACTGAACTATTAATGCTGAAACATATTCAGAAACATGTAACGTCTATCTTTATCTGAAATCAAATATTAATTACTAATATACGAGGAGTATGCGCTGTCTGACTTTCCTTCGTTTTAACGTATTCCCGACATCGGGAAATATTTAAACTGCCTTTGTTTTCAAATAATGCTACATACCACACACCTATGACCTGCATGTGTCGGGAATATAATATATACTGCCGAAAAAATAAAATTGACATTTTTTATGATACTCTCTCAGCTTTTGCGAATAATATTTTAGGAATCAATTTTATTCAATAACTACACACGTACAACTTATTTTTTATTGCATTGTATCCTGTAAAAAAAAATTTTTTTTTACTTAAATGTGTATTATAACTTAATGTTTAAATCTGTTTTGTGTAATTCTATAATTGAAGATATATATGCATGTAAAATTGTATCGACGAATGCTTTCAAATTGTATGTTTTCTAGCATATATCTTTGTTGAACTACGTGATAAAATAAAATAAAATAAAAATAAAATTCCCCGTATTATGGCACAAGAATATAACAAATTTATTTTTATTTTCAAATATTTTCATATTTTTTTTTTTAAATTTAATATATTTGGAAGTTCAACAAGAATACATAAAATACATACATTTTTAAGTGAGCATAACTAACGTTCTTTACATATATTCTCAATTATAGAACTCCAACATCTTTCATAAATTATATAAAATAAGAGTGTAAAATCAATTTAAGTAATGATTAGTGAAAGGTAAAAATAAAAATAAATCTTAAAAAAAGTATTGACAAAATTATCACCAGTGGTGAACAGGGCACTGTAATGGAAAACCAAACGCAGCAATTTTGATAATTAATTGTGTCTTAAAGTTAATATAAATAATATTTAACCCATTAACTTTGTGGTCAAACATTTCACTAAATGCTATTAAATACTTGTAAACACAGTTTTTCAGGGCCAGACCGCAAAACTTCAGAAGAACATTCTTCAAGGTAAGCTTTAAAAAAAATCCTACAATTTTTTTTACAAAAAGTCATTTAAAATTATTTTTTTAAAATCTCAAAACGAAGTAAATCTTTAATTTCTCAAACAAGCATTCGTTCTGAAAACTCCCACCCCTCCTAAACAAAAAAAAAAAGAGATACGTAATTGACCAACGAAGCGATACGCACCAGTCGCAAACAAGTGAAGCAGCTGGGTAGGAGAGGGGTAGGGGTTTGTGGAGGGGCTGCTTGCCTGAGAAATTAGGGACTTACTACATTTTGAGATCATTATTTTTTTATTTTTTTTTAAGGCTTTTTTGAAAATTTTTATTAAAGCTTACGATGAAGAATGTTCCTCCAAGTTTTGCGGTCTTGCCCTGAAAAACCGTGCATAACCATCCTGAAGATACGGGTACGTCTTGAAACCGGTACACATAGAAATGTCGATAAGTGGTCATATACAAATATTTCACAATATAAGCTGTGAAAGTTAAGTTTGAATGAATATTATTATTATTATTGTAAGAATTCGGCCAAAATATATTATAATATTTTTTATACATTCTTAACATAATGTGGTAGGATGATGCAAAAAAATCAATTTGATGATTAACAAAAAAGGTGTTAAACAAAAATGTTATCTGGGGACCGTAGATACCCCTCTTAGGCACGGAAGGGTTAAACAATACCAAACATAAGAATTAAAATTATTACATTTAATTACAATATATTTTAATAAACATCTATAAAACACGCTAAATAGTATATAATTAAGTATATCCATGCAATATTTTGGAGCAGTCTCCTACAATGGTCTCTTTTCATAGACAAAACCCAAACTTTTACACTTCAATTTTCGTTTTGGAGAACTTAATATGTTTGTTTACATTACTCTTGGAGTCACAAAAGAGCAATGTCTCTGAGCAAAAATCGTACTTATTTTCGGTATTAAATAATTCAAATTACACAAAACTCTTCTGGGATCTCCTCTTCAAAAATACTTTTTTTTAAATAGTCTAATGGCCAGTACTGTCATAAATTGAAACAATATCCACCACATTTTCATTTTTGGGAATTTTACCTGTGAGACTCGAAAAACTCATTCAGAAAGGGTTTTGGCTGTATTTCTTTCACATAACTGTATTTTTTATACGCCTGGGCACATATTTTTTAATATTTAGATACCCGAAAACAATTTACTACAAGGTAACAAAATGAAGTATTTTCCATATTTATCTATTTTTAACCTTAGGGACACTCGTATACATTTTCGGAACATTAACTGGACAGTTAAAATAAGCTTACGCATTTTAATAACGACAGTTTTCATACGTCTTCACATTTTTTTACGCGTGTTACCGTTTTCGAAGTAAAAAAATCCAAATAAAAATTGAAATATTTCAATCAGCGGGACAAAAATTTTCAGAAATAAAAATGAGAAAATGTAGAAGTTTAATTTATTTATTTAACAAATTACTACAGAGATAGATAAAATTTTGTAGGAGGGAATATAGGGGGCAAAATCCAGTTTTTGTCTGCAAACATTTGGACCTACTCAAAATATTGTAATGAAACTAAGTGGTTCAAGAAGAAGTTTAAAAATTAGGGAACTGTTTTTAGGTGTTGCCTAGTATGTGAAATAATTCGACCAGATGAATCTCTTTACAACAATAAAAGTTTAGCTCTTTAACTTCAATAAAATCAATATAATGAAGAATTTAAGAAATATGGATGTTCAAATATAAGCAAAATGGTGAATGTGACACAGTGTGTAAAGTGGCTACTTAAATCAGTCAATGACAGGTCGTTAGCTCTGTAAATGCATAGACTTCCAAATTTCTCCACGAGATTAAAAGTCCTGTATTGAGCTGGGATGAGTAAGACATGAAGACAAGATAATCAATTTTACGCTTCAGGTGACAGTTGACGTTTTTAAATTAGATTTGATTATACACCGTTTTTCAAGGTTATACCGTGAAACTCTAGAGGAACATTTTTTAAGATTGACTTTTTTTTTTTAATCCCAATAATTTGTTTTGGAAAATACCATTTTTTAATTATTTTTTTTTTTAAATATAAAATATCTACATATTTGACCAGCAAAGATATGAAATTCAAAAATAACAATAATAAATTAAATTAAAAATAGAAAACTCAACAAAGAAAAGCATGTAACAAAACCCAATACGCCTCTTTCTTGTGCCTGAGATATTTTTATGTTTTTAAAATTGTGATGAATTCCTGTTATATAATTTAAGGCATATTGTTGATTATAAAAGCCTTTCACTCGAGCAGCGAATGGTGAATTAGAATTAACGATGTCGTCACATATTCGTTTCAGGTCACCACCGGAGTTCGTCAAGGTTGTGTTCTTGCACCGTTTCTTCTTATAACCTTAATATACTCCATCCTAAGGAAATTTATCCCACTAGATCGAGAAATATCCATCTCCTTCTTGCAAAAACTGTACGACCTGGAGTATGTCGATGATGCGGTTATAATTGAAGATTCAGTCGGGGGTCTTCAGGTCACTGTAGATAAGCTATTTTTTAAATTTTATTTTATTTAGGAAACATATAGTACAGTTACAAAGTTTAATATTTTACACAATTAGACTTAATTCTAATGGGCCAGTGAAGTTTCCATATTATAAAGCAATTATATGTAAGGTTAATTATGAAAGTATAAAAAAGAGAAGGAAAAAGAAAAACATAAATAAAAGTTGTTTAAAAATTAAAATTTAAGCGAAAAAAAAGATATTTTAAAGTTTGTAGTTTGTAGTGAGTATTGACAAATGGAAATAATATTAAAAATGAAGAAAATTTGTAAGTGTTATTAAAAAATTAAGAATTGAAATAAAGAATATAGGTACTCCGCATGCATGGGTTTAAAAATCAATTTTGCAAAAACCCATGTACTGTGTAACACACTGAGCCTTGATGCTCAACGTTTCCGGACTCTGTCAAACCAAATCATCAAAAGGGCCGAGAGTTTGAAATACCTGGGAGTATGGGTTACAGAAAATGACAGCTTTCAAAAAGAACAGTATCAGGCATAGAAGAAACATTCACATTCTATCACTTCTTCACAACATTTTAAATAATCCCACTTCGCCTGTTTATCTGAGAGAGCTCATCCAACCTCTTTCACAACACGGACTATCTCTTCGTTCTAGTAACGAGAGAACCCTTTTAATACCCTGTCATCGCTCTAATTTTTTTGCCTCCTCTTTCACAGTAGTAGCCGCTCGATTGTGGAATAATCTACCCACTAATGTAAGAGACGCCCCTTCTTTATTTACATTTAAGTCGAGATTGAAATGTCACTATCTAAATATTTAAATTGTTCCTTTATCCTTCTTCTTTCCTTCCCATCCCCTCTCCTCTCTTCATAGTAAAGTGTTATTTTTTTTTATACATATATTTATTTTTGTTAATCTTTGCTTTTAATTTTGTATAAAATTGTAAGATTCAATATGTCCATGTATTTATAATTTTCTCAAACTGAACGGTTTGGGTAGGTAGGAAGAAATTGCCTTAAGGCAATATGCCCGCCCTTATATGTATATTTATTGTATATGTATATAAAGTGTCAATAAATAAATAAATAAAACTGGCAAAAGCGCGGCTAGGAACAGCAAGCGTCACGTTCAACAGTATGAAGGCTGTATGAAGATTGATTATTTAATTAGTAAAAACCAAATGCTGCCTATATAACACCTGCAAACACCGATTCTCTTCTACTGGTGTGAATCGTGGTACTCACTAGGGCCCAAAACAGCAAAACTCTGAGTTTTAAGAATAGGAGTCTCGTAAGAAACTTGGGTGTGCGGTCGGTTTGTTATTAAGCAAGGTAAGGAATAAAATAATAAGAAAAGGGACGCATCAAACTCTGGCGGCTACGGTCACAAAGCAGAAGCGATACGCTTTCCGACTATACAAGGCATCAGGTTCTCAGCATCCTGGACGTCCGCTGTTGACAGTTCGTCAGCAGTACATTTAAAAATTACGAGACGCGAACTTGACTTGGGAGGAGCTGACAGCCGATAGAAATGCTTGAAGGCATTTTGCGGACACCATATGCTCCAACTAGAAAGCTGACATAGAATGATGATACTGAAGTCAAATGGTATTTTTTGCATCTCTATATTTGCGTTTATATTGTCAGGATGATTGTAAAATCACTGAGGGTAACCTAAACGTGCTTTTTGTAGAGATTTTAGATCACGGTCCAGGAAGCAGAGTGTAATTATTTAGAAAAAAGTAGCTGGTCAGCACCATGCGAAGGAACTGATGAAAGGGTACTTGCAAAGGTTTGCCTTCGACTCAATAAAGCTCAGCCAAAATCAAGTGAGGGTTATACCTGTACACTTTACAGGGCACTGCAGATTTAACAAATACCTTGCTATAATGAACCTTTCTGAAACTTCTAGATGTAGGTTCGGCAGTGCCAATAAAGAAACACCTATACACGTTCTATGTGAATGCGATGCTTTACATCATAAAAAGAGCCTCATTCTCGTGAGACCACTGGTTAAACCTGAGGATGTTAAAAATGGGGGAGATGGGGAGATGGAGATGGGGGAGATTCAGCAAAATAAGAACTATTGCCTTCCACTCAGTGGCCAGGCTCCTTATAGACCTGGGCTTGGAGGGCGAGAACTATTCACGAAGTCTCGTCACAATAAATATGCAGAGGTCACAACAACTCTAGAAGGTTGCATGGAACTGACTCCCACTCTTAAGAATAAGAATTGAAACAACACATTGTGAAAATATAAATACATTTTTGGGTAGAAAATCATATTTTCCGAAGATAATTATATTACCTTCCCATTGTAATCTGGGCTCTGGTCCCCACATGACATACCAATGGAGTGTCTTATGCATCATCATGATCAGAAAAGGTATGGGTTTGATGATGATAAACGACAGTGTAATAGTTTTGTAAGCAGATAAAGCACGCTATTGTATAAACATTCTTATACTGTATACGTTAGTGGTGGCCAACCGGTCGATCGTAGATATTACAACTGTCGATTGCAATGAGACAATGAAGACCAATACTGTTACAAAAAGACGAAGACTTTTTTTATTTAGCTATTTATGTAATCATACTATTCATGCGTAATGAAATTGATTTTTAAGGAATTGAGTCTAATTGTCCATTCGATTTTGGTCAACCAGTTCAAAAACGGTTGGGCTCCTTTTTTTAAGGAAGAAAAACGCAGATAAAAGTAGTCCACGAGATAAAGGCGCACCAGCAAAGGCTGTCTGCTTATAACGAATAACAATAATAATAATTATAATTATAATAATTTATTTATTTTTGCACCACAACAGACCAGGCGGCCCAATAACAGTGGTGAATTACATCACAGAACACCCAAACTTGAGAAAAATCACATTTTAATTGTTGTGTTCTCACCGGGAATCGAACCCGGAACCTTTCGTATGTGAGGCAAGCGTATTGACCACTACACCACGGAGGCCGCCAATAAATATATGTTACGACGTTTGGAGCACATGAGCAACCAGTTACGTTCCTGGGAGATCTGAGCGCTTGGCCATCGGAAGCTAGTCTTCTTCTTCTTCAACCTTATTCTCTCCACTGCTTCTTCTACAAAGACCTCTTCCAAACGTCTCCATTCCTTCCTATCACCAGCTTTCAACATCCATATTTTACCGGCAATATAGGGGATGTCATTTAGTTATGTTTTCTGTGGCCTTCCAACACTTCTTTTGTTTGCTCATGGTCTCCACTTTATTATTCTGGGTGTTCACCCGCCATCATTTTGTCTCGCCAAGTGTCCTGCCAACTGCTATTTCAATTTCGCGGCACGATCCATGGTATCCACGACTCCAGTTCGGCGCCTTATTTCTTTTTTTCGTCTTTTAGATATACACCGAGCATCTGCCTTTCCATGGATCGTTGCGTGCATTTTAATTTCTGGCTACTTTTTGTGTTACAGACATGTTTTCTAGTCCGTTTGTTGTCAGCGGAAGCTGGTGGCATAGTATATTAATTTGATAGTGTGGGCAGCCTGATTTTATTCAACTCTATTGCTGGCGGCCCATTAGCCCATAAATGTATGGTAAAGTTGACAACTACAGAATAACTACCATACTCACTCATGTAGAAATACCTCAGAATTTTTTTTGAACACCCTCTAACATGATGGAATATCTCGCCTCGTACGGACTCCATATCACCGAGTCACTCTCATCCTGGTCCAAACCAACGAATCACACAGGATTTGTATAGTGCTTACTCAATAATTTATTTACTTATTTACATACATCAGTTAATTGTTAACTATTTGAGACATAAGTCCGAACTTCATGGGAATAAAAGTCCTGTGTTAAAATAGGACGAGCAATTAGTTGACACAGACACATGAGTATATCACTACAAATGTAGGATCAGAAACGCAAAAAATAATTTTAAAAAACAAATATATGGCACATCAATATGGTAAACAGTTTCCCACACAAATCCCTCCCACTAAGTAAAAACCAGTCCTAAACTCGTTTTAAATAGTTTTTGTTCTTGAGAGCTTAAGAACTTGAAAGCTTGAGTCTTTAAGAGCTCTTCTAAAATATTTAACAATTGATAAATGAAAAATGTCTCTGAGCAAAAGTCGTACGGGTTTTGGGTATGACTTAATTCGTGCTCTGGGAAAACCTAGTACAGATATTTTGCTGAGATCTCTCCTCATTATTCGACCAGAAATGTGTAAGTGCTTCCAAAATATTGAACACTTCCTGTGCGATAAATGATAGATGTTTCTGAACAAAAGTCGAACGGGTTTTGGGTATGACATTCGTTCTCTTGGAAAACCTCGTACGGACATTTTACCGAGATCTCTTCTTATTGTTCGATCAGATGTGGACGTGCTTCTTTTAGGTATAGTTGTCTCATATTTAGCACCTTATGTATTAAAACAACTGTTCTGACGAGTATGTTGGAGGACGCATATATGCATATTTGTCCGCAATTTGTAATAATTAAGTTAACAAGTATTGTTTTATCAACAGTAAAAAGTACACCTCGGGTCTGATCTAGTTTGCCACCCCTTGAATATATTATTACGCACCGGAGAAAGACGCCGAAGCTTCCGCGAAAGTTTTCGTACAGCGCTCTTTTTGCAAAATACTGTTTCGGATTATATGAGGGGAGGTAATAAATTATTGCCAGTACAAATAATAATACCCTGACATTCGGGACGCGCTCATAAATTTTTACGTAGGGTAACACATAAACACACGTGGAATATATATTGAAAGACATAATCCATTTTGCCTCCCATATTATGCCGTAATAGGGCTTTTAGCGTTGGCTCTGTTGCCTCCGAAAAGGGAAAACTTTTGCTAGATACCTGTTTTGTATCATATATAGGTACTTGTAGATACCTATATTTGTAGCAGTAGAGAATGAAAACATCATTGAGAGGAGATATGAAAGTCTAAGCAATTACAGAGCTAATCATTGGCTGATTGAAGTAACCACTTTAAATACTGAACATTATTTAAATTTGTTGCAACAGAGAGGGAAAACATTTTTGAGAAGGGAATATGGGAGTCTATGCATTTACAGGGATTATGACCAGTTATTGGCTGGTTTCATAAGCCCTGTAAATGTATATACCGCCATATGGCAGCGCACTAAATTTGGTGAACGCGCATTTGCGGTCGCAGGCCCTATGGCATGGAATGCTCTCCCAGCAGAGGTGCGAAGCTGTGAAAGTGAAGTGATGTTTCGGAAAAAACTTAAAACCCACTTGTTCTCTAAATCATTTGAATAAATCCGTAGCACGTGACAACAAAATAAATTATTTTAATTAAATTACAAATTTAAATGCTTCAATTAAATTAACTTAACAATAGAATCACCATGTAAAGCGCCCTTGAGGTATTTTATTACGAAAATGGCGTTTTATAAGTTATCCATAATTAATTAATTAATTAATGGCGAATATTCACTTCTCAAAAATGTTTTCCCTCTCTGTTACAACAAATCGAAATGTGAACAACTCCTTAGGGAGAAAATCCAGCCAGTCTGCAAGCATTTGGACATGCTCAAAACATTGCTGATTGAATATTTTTGTCATTTTTACATCAAATCAGTTGAATTCTGAAAACCGATGCAACCTTTTATAATGCGGGTGAGATTCATCTGACTGAATTACTTTCCATCTCCAAAATGATCTTCATCTCTGTCGTGATATATTAATTAGAATATTTTAGTTTCTACGTATTATTTTACAGAGATTTATACAAATCGAATAGATTCTCATTTCTGAGTTTCAGAGCTGCAAACCCAAACTTCGTTATTAATCTTGGTACATAATTATTAAACTTTGCAGTACAATCTATAGGTGGCACCGCCACGCTCCTATGACGTTCAAAGCATGCATCGTTAAATATCAGACAGATTGTTTACTTTGTTATTATTTTCAATTATATCTGCTTTGTCCTACTTTGGGAATTATAGTAGCTACAGAGGAAGGAATACAAACTCGGTTGGCTTATTTACAAATCACTACACAACTCTGCTACAGAATATCGAAGAGAACTATGCATTCCAAATGAAATAGCTGACCGGCGTCTTACGCTTAGATCAGCTACGTCTACGGCGAGAGAAAAAAGTATTTTACCTCTACGCAAACAGTGCTAAATTCAGTAAACCCGCATTTGCGGTCGCAGGCCCTATGGCATGGAATGCACCCCTAAGCAGAAGTGCGAGGCTGTGAGAGTGAAGTGATGTTTCGGAAAAAAACTTAAAACCCTCTTGTTCTCTAAATAATTGGAATATATTACATATTGAACAGTTCAATACTAGCCACTTTATATTTATGTTAAATTATTTTCAACTTTACTTTGATATATTTATATTTAGAATACCGTGGTTATTCAACATATACATGGATAAATGTATGAGAGAATTGAAAAGTATGGATGTGGGAGCGAAAATGAGTAATCTTACTGTCAGTTGCCTTCTGTACGCCGATGACGCAGTCCTCCTAGCTGACAGCGAAGAGGAACTGCAATCCTTGGTTACAAAGGTTTACGAAGTGTGCAAGGAGAGTGATTTGCTAATGAATGTGCAAAAGTCGAACGTCATGGTCTTTGAAAGAAATGTAACTATGACTGAATGTAAGATTGTAGTAAATGGAGATAGTTTGAAACAGGTCGAAGAATTTGTATATCTGGGTAGTATGTTTACTAGAGATGGAAATATGGACAAGGATATTGAAAGGAGGGTTAGTGCCGGTAACAGAGTTAATGGTGCCTTAAAGTCTGTCGTAGCAAATAAGTGTCTATCGCAAGAGGCTAAATTAGCAGTTCATAATAGAGTTCTGGTACCAACCCTAATGTATGGAAGCGAAGCATGGAGTTGGAAAAAAAGGGACGAAAGTAGACTGAATGCTGTTGAAATGCGATCCCTCAGGCGAATGTGCGGAAAAACAATGTATGATAGGTGCCCTAATGTCGAAATTAGAGCAGAATGCAAGGCTGAGTTAAGCATTATCGACAAAATTAAGAAAGGTCTTTTGCGATGGTTCGGTCATGTGGAGCGAATGAATGATGAAAGAACGGCTAAAAAGATTTATGATGCGAATGTGTCTGGTTGTAGAAGTCGAGGAAGGCCGAGAAAGACATGGCATGATCAAGTACAACAAATTCTTGAAAGTGGTCATGTGAAAAGTCGGAATAATCGACGTGCGTGCATGAGAAGATGTATGAATGTGAAGGAAGCAAAGGAAGTGTGCCAGGACAGAGTGGTGTGGCGTTCTATCCTCTCTGCCTACCCCTCTGGGGAAATGGCGTGATGGTTAGTTAGTTAGTTAGTTAGTTAGTTAGAATATAAAATTTTATCAGGTTAATTGTTATCTTTTATTTGTCATCTTAGATATGTTATGTTTTACTTTTTTGTCGTTTTTTTTTATAATTTTCTTTCACTTAGTTTTATAATTGTAATTATTCTACTTTATTTCATATTCTATATTACATAATTAATTTTTCACTGACGTTTCTGTCAAACTTTTAACTGTAAAAGGTTCTTTGAAGCGTTGTTATATAAATAAATAAATCCATAGCATTTCATAACAAAATAAATTGTTTTAATAAAATTTAAAATTTAAAAGTTTAAATTAAATTTATATGTAAAGAATCACTTTGTAAAGCGCCTTTGAGGTATAATTTTATGAAAATAGCGCGTTATAAGTTATATATAATAATTACAATAACAACATATATTGTATCTGTCATATAAAATGCAAACATGATTTCAAGAAGAATTGAGAAAAATTTCTGGTCTACAACATATTGTGTTTGCTTTTACGTTACAATCATATAATTCAATTTGATACAAGCCTTTAAAAATTAAATTTCAAGTTGACGAAAGTGAACATTTTTGACACCTCCATCTGCTCGCGTTCAATCGAAGGAAAAAAGCTGAAAAATCCACCAATCAAAGGCGATAACCGCTGGACCAAGAAGCATACAATTTACAGTACAGTAAATTTCCAACTATACGGATTAATGAGTGCAGGACGTTATTACATAAAAACTTACTTAAACATGTCCCGCAAAGTTTATTGCTTTGGCGGAGTAAAGCGTCGGCCGTCAGCGTTCTTATTTATTTATTTTGTTAACAATATATTAATGATACATTTTTGAGACACAAATCCCAACTCCGAGGAACCAAGTCCTGGGTTGAGTTGAGAAGAATATGCGTAAAACACGTTACCATAATACATTTCACCAAATATATTATACAGAACAAAAACATTATTTAAAGTACATTGCATACCAAAGTATAAAAGGACAAACAATGAAAAAAAAACATAGAATTACAATAATCCAGAAATCGTGTACGCGCATACAACTGAAGCCGACAAAACTACTCATATATGAGTAGTTTTACGTTTTTGAAATTAGTCACGCCGTGTTAAGTCGTTTTTAAGTGTCAAAATACTGCAGGCATTAAAAGGGAATATTGGGATCACATTTCATGTGTAAGTAGTGAATTCGCAAATAATATTATTAAAATTTTCGATTATTTTACCGTCTGTCAGATTGTAAAACAAAACAAGGCGGACACTTTGTTAGTTTTGCCAGGTTAGTCGAGTTTTTTTTACCTGGCTTTCTATTAATAAGCTTTAGTACAATGTTAAACAGTAATAACTTTACTTGGTTACTTTATGATTATTTAATGTTTTTTATTTTTTTTTTTTGAAAAGTTATTTATTAACCTTTTTTTTAAAGTCAAGCCAGTAAAATATTTTTTGAGATAAAACATCAAACAACATAACACAAAATTATCTTATATTTGTTTGATGATACGAGTAGTTGATTTTTCTCTAACTCATACAGTGTCCATGCGGCTCGACTGTGGAATCATCTTCCATCCACTATCAAAGATGTTACTACAGTAACTCTGTTTAAATATTGTCTGAAGAAACATCTTTTATCTAATCTCTCCTCTTTCTCTTTATTCCTTTTTCCATTGAGGTAATTGATTTACGGTCATTTATATACAAAAAAAAGTTTTTGTATAATTTTAGTTTTTTATTTTTAATTTTCTATTGAATATGTTTTGCAATTTGAATAATAAAATTAAACATTTTATTTTATAAGTTGGTTGCAAAAAATTGCCATTTTGCAATAAGGCCGCCAATGAACAATTTACATTATGTACAAAAATTTAATTAAATAAAAATAAAAAATACGTTTCTGATATTTGGCGATCAGTATTGGAGTTCGGATAAACGGATTTCCACTCTATTGTTTTTGTATTCTGTTAAAAAATAAATGATGACGTCTTATAGTCCCTCCTAAAGCTCGAATCTATTAATATTATGACGCGTGGCATTATTTTTTTAATAAAGCTGAGCGGATATGGCACGATAAGTGTGTGATTTATACTGGGAAGTAAATATAACAAATGTCCCCAGATACATCACGCGGACGTAGGTACTAGCAACACTCAACACTCGTACGGTAGGATTAGCCCTTTTGACAAATGCACGCGCTTTTTCAGGCAGTATGAAGGCATTACATCGAAATGGCAGCTCGTTCACTCACCCAAATGGCGGACGAACTTTGTAAAGCCTGGTTCGCACAGCGGCGAAAGTTAATCAAATATAGTTGAAAAACGCGTAGAAAATTGGATCGTACGAGCCGATACAATAGTCTAGTCAAATCAAACAAAAGATCATTAAAAATTTAAACACAAAACATTTCTTAAAAAAAGATGTAATGTTTGGCAATCATATCTCTTCCCGAGACCAACATTATGCATATTTTTTTGTTTATGTTGTAAAATAATTTGAACCCAAAATTCACTGTGATTTTCGTTCTAAAATGAGTTTGAAAGTCTAAGAATTAAGACGATTTTAGTATTGTGACCCTTGGGTACTGAATTAGTCCATGCTCTGCCCAATCAAAAGATTTATTTTTAATTTTGTCTTATTTATTGAAGTATTTGCATATTTGTAAATGACGTATTTCTAATGAAATTTGTGGCTTGTAAACCATTAACTATATATAAATTTGAAAATCATCTAAAAGAAAATAATTATAATTGAATTTAGTTATGCAGAAAGCAGCAAGCTATAGAAAAACGAAACTGAGATAATAGCACTTTGGTGAAAATGATTGATAATCGAATCTACATAAAAGTTAGGATGATAAATAATACATGCATTCATTTTTTTTAAATAAAAAAAAATATTAATAAGTTTACATATTACAACAGAGATGAAGAACATTTTAATGAAGGCATCCCATAACCTACATCTTCATCTCTGTTTTAATATGTAAAAATAAACAGCTGCCCAGGGAGTTGAATCCAGTCCTTGTCTACAAAAATTTAGACAAACTCAAAATATTGTTGATAAATCTACCTGGTCCATGAAGAAGTATAGAAATTGAAAAAATAAGATTTTTAGGCGTTGCCTAGTATGAAGGTGAAATAATTCAATTAGATGAATCTCACCGGCATAAATAAAGGTTTCAGCTCTTTGACTTCACAAACATCAACAGATGAAAGAATTGAAGGAATATAGATGTTCAAATATGGGCAGAATGGTGAATGTTATACAGTGTGTAAAGTGGCCACTTAAACCAGTCAATAACCGCTCATAAGCCCTGTAGGTGCCTAGACTTATATACTACCTTCTCTTAAATGTTCTTCTTCTCTGTTGTTATATGTTAACGTAATTGTTTCTTTTAGTTTTTCATATGTTACTTTTACTTTCAATCCAATGCATTACATTTATTGAAAACAAACATCACGCATTTTACTTATACTCAATATTGACTGCGTATCTAGATAATTTTTGTTACATGAAGTGGAGATGATCAGTCTTACGTTTCAGTTGCCAGTTCGGGGACACCTTTTGAATGGTAGGCAAACGCACTAACGACTACGCCACGAGGCCGACTAAATGTGTGTTAATATGTGTATTTAACCCAGCTTAACTTGAAAAAAATATTTTCTGAAGTTCATGACACTGTAAAAATATGTCATTAAAGTTGTATGGTTAGAACGAGGCTTAGGATAAGCATTTGTTTTCATTTATGCATAAGCAAACAGGACGCCATTTCGGTATGTATTCTGAAATAAGGATTTATATGCCCCGAGGGCACGCTTGGGCGACATATTATTCGTAGCCAGCTATTGTGAGGACGTGGGCGGCTCTATGATAGCAAACTGACAGGATATTTTAATTTTTAAATCATAGAGGACATCCCATGCAAAATTTTATAAATTTAAAAACTTTGGGAATATGGTTGGCTGAGCATAAAACAAACACTAGCTGGTAAAGGAAGTAATACTTTATTTACCTCACCACCTCGTTTTTAGGGACAAAAGTCTCAACTCCATGGGACCAAATGCCCGTTGTTGAGTTGCAACGAATTATTAGTTAACACAATTCAATTCAATTTTATTTATCAATATGTTCATTACAATATGAAATATCTTTACTTATACATATAGAAATAGTGAAAATAAAAACGTAAAATTAGGTATATAAAAAAATAACACAGGTATTAGGGTACGTCGATATTTTTTTTTTCCGAATTTTGAAATAAAAGGGGTCTAAAAAGTTGCCTTTTGGATTACTCGGAATGAAAAAAAAATATTTAAAAAATTATTCGATACTAATTTTGTCCCTCAACCTGAGCTTGAAGTCGGCCTTATTTCGTATTTAAGTAAGAAAATCAGTCTAATTAAAATTTATAATGTGCATTATACCTTGTTGTGCACATTAAAAAAGTGCAACACACTTCTTTAAAAGCTTATTCACTTTTAAAGAAGTGTGTTGCACTTTGTTTTGTGATAAATTGGTAGCATTGTTTTAATGGGCCATTGTTTTCGTCAATATTAGCCAAGCGCTCAACGGAATCAGTTCCACGGAGTGTAAACTTTTTGTATTTCGGTAGTTTTAAAACGTGTTAGAATTTGTAATGTGATTAAGTTATATCTTTACTAACAAAAAAAATATGTTATCAATAAAGATAATTAACAAAATATTCAGACAGGGATAAAATTCAAATCTCAGTTGAGGGCCAAGAGCAGCATATAATAATTTTTACGTTCAATGTGATTCAAAATGCAACTTTTTAGACCCCTTTCACTTTGATGTCTAAAAAAATAAAAAAATTCATACATCATCGGTCTATTCTAATAAGTATACATAATATCCACAGAATAATATGTTAAAAAAGTAAGAGAATCTTATGACGAAAAATTCCCTCAGAGAAATTACCATGTCCAAAGTAATATTGTTCAACAATGAGATAGCCCTTCCAACAGGCATAACTTTTTGCAGGTTGGTCCTGTATATTGGAATGTGAAATAGTCTATGCTAACGCTGTCTAAGGTAATTATCCTAAGGAACATAAAAGCTATTGTCCCGCTTAAATTCAGGTTTGTCAATAATACCACGCAATAATCGAAAGAAATACGTAGTTAAATACACACTCCTTCTGGCCTTCAAATTGTTGTAACCGAGCATACCCTGGAGGAACTTGGTGGGATAAAGCCATGGATAATATCCGGATTCCCTCATGTAGAGAAACCGAAGAAATTTCTTCTGAACCCCCTCCACCATAAGAGAGTACTTCAACTCACACGGTCCCCAAATTATCGAGCCACTCACAAACGAGTTATAAAGAATTTTCAGTACTCGTGTATTACCAAAAATCCTGGTACGCAGGACGAACACAAGACATACGAGAATACCACCACAAATATTTTAGAGAATCAGAAACGAAATAATATTTTTTTATATGGCTCTTCAACATAGTAAACAGAATACTTGATAATTTGGTTTCCATTTATAAAAAAAAGATAGAAAAAAATGAAAGAAAGGTGGTCCTATATCCGGAAAACTTATAGATGGAAGGAACTGGGCCTCCCGAAACTAGGAGTGCATTAAAATAAACTCAGTGGGAGGCCGATTATGTGCTAAGGGAATATTATTTTTTAAACTTTTTTGACGTAAGACACCCCCATGATATTAAATTAAAGTCCTTTTTTAGTATTTGAATGTAAAATTTGAATTGATGTAAAAGATTACAGGGTTATTGATGATTTGAATTTATGAGACGTGGCAAACTTTAAAAAAAATATTGTTCATTAAACATCTCGGGCTTTCTTTAATTCTACTGATAAAAAAACGGGTACGTCTCGAAACCAGTAGACACAAAATGTCGGTAAGTGGTTTTATACTTTTATTTAATTACATTGGTGAAATCATTACGATCAAAATAATAATATTTTATATGTATTTAAAACATTAATTATGTGGTCAAAAATTTTACTAAATGTTATTAAATAGGTGTATATAGCCACTTTTTGAGTTTTCTATGTTTGCCGGTTTCAAGACGTACCCGCCTCTTTGTCAGGACACCAATTGAACCAACATACAAACCCACTTTACACCTTCAACACAGTTGTTGCACGAATATATAAAACCAATACGACATCCTTTTTAATAAGCAACCCTTGCATCCACTGATTAGCCTAACAAAACATTTTATATCGTGGGAGAAATAGATAAAAAATCGTGAGGGGATGAAGGGAGGAAAAAGAGTTTAATAGGTCTTGAGTGACCATTACAAAAGAACATAAAATAATGATCAAAGGAACATGATTTTTTAAAGATTTTCTAATGCGAAATATTTCCATATTATTTACATTTAACCCTTTATTATTTTAATCTTAGATTTTAACTCACGTATCTTTATTAAAGTCATGATTAAAATTGATTTAATAATTTGCTAATTTGGAGAAATCATTATTGTGAAGACACCTCAAATAATGACAAATATAATATTTAATTTTCACTACAATATACACAAAATAAATACAAGAGCGTCAAATAAATCAACTTACGAACAACCTGGGACTAACAAAAAAAAAAAAAATTTGTGTGTATAGCAATATTTTTTTACAATTCACTTTCTCATAACCTAAAAAATATACAAAACATGTACGTACTTAAAAAAACACCAAAATAAAACAGTTCTGATAGCCCGTGTTTTTATTAAAACTATTGTGTCTTAATATATAATATCCCCTCATACCAGCATTTTGGCTAATTGGGAATATTTCGTGCAAATAAAATATGTAATGTTATGTAATATATAAAGTTAAGAACGATGTATTTTGTTGTAAATAAATTAATCTAAATCTAAGAAAAAATCCATGTTCTTTATTACGAATATCAAAATTTATTTATTCAGTGGTTATTTACAAATATTTAATAACGTTTAGTAAACTAAATGTATTTTAAAATATCTATGTCTGATTAAAATCATAAAAAGTTTTATTACTTGTACGTAAAATATCTTGCAACATGGAAACGAAAACAGGGTATAAAAAAATAATTTCCCTGGCGAAGAAGCAATTTTCTTTTGTGATATTTTAAAAAGTTACCTTCAAGAAGACTTGAAATTTCAGAAAATACAACCGTAAATTTTAACTGAATGATAAAACTTTCGCCCCTGCGATGATGTAAGTTCTCTTTTCTTACTCGTGTGGTGACTGCATCGTCATCAAATTTGATGGGTTGTGCAAATTTGTTTATTTATTAATTTTTGGGACCACAAAAAATTTCTAGCGACCCATACAGTAAAAATAGACCAACTTAAAAATGTTTTCCCTCTCCTTAGAAAAGAAATCTAGCCTGTCTACAAACATTTGGACACACCTAAAACATTGTTGATTAAACTAACTGGTGAAGGAAAGAAGCACAAAAATTAAAAATTGTTTTCCGGCATTGCCTAGTGGGTGAATTGGTTCAGCCGGATGAATCTCACCCACACGATAAAGGTTTTAGATCTTTAACATCATAAAATTCAACAGATGGAAGAGTTGAGAAAATGTAGACACTGGAACCAACCAATGACAGTTCATAAGCCCTTTAAATGCCTTGACTTCGAAATTCCTTTATCGAAAATGTTTTCCCTCTGTTACAACTAATTAAGATAAAAAACCTTTAAGATTAATAATAATTAGCAATTTATATGTCAATGTACAAATGTTATTTTTTTTATTTATTTGAATATAATATGCGCATCTCAGTTTCAATACTCGTACATATTTTGTTATGATAATGCATTTTTTTGTTTTTAAACAGAGATAAGATCTTCTGCTCAGAGAGGGACTTAATCTAAATTATTATAAAAACTAGTATCATTAGAATTTCCGTAGGGAAAAATACGCAATCCTCGCAATTTTAAATTTTTCTTTATATGTTATCAAATTGTTTTTTGAAAATGCTTCTTTAATTTAAATTTTAACTTGATTACATTTTTTATGACAAATAAATAAAATTAAAACAATAAAAATCTAACATCCAACACATAGCATAACTTGAAATTTTTTTTTTTTAGTTAACCCTTCTATGGAACTGAGCCACCGAATTGTTCTCTGTTTTAAAAAAAGCAGTATCGATAAATCCCAATAATTAGTGTTGAATGAAATAATTCAGGTCTGTTTGATATTTTTAATTAATAATTTTCCTTCCTATGTAAACTTTGAACCCAGGGGAGATTCGTCTAATTTCCAACCTTTTGCCCCGCTTCCAAAGTGGACTGGGTTTAGTAAATAATCTGTTTGCGAAGCTTTTAATCCTTCTAACTTTCCTTGTTAATGTAATTTATATTTCCCTCACATTTTATCTCTTTTCTCAACAAATAATATTAAGAAAATACGATATGTGCGGTTAAAATCGTTAGAAACATTGAAATCAAAGTTTAAACGGCTCTGAAATATACATGTTCTAACAAAATTTTACGAACTGGAGTTATTTATTAATTTGTAATATGCCCAGCGGTTTATTTAGTAAAGTTGTTACTACAGTTATAGGACTTAATTCTATTGTTTGAAATTTTCGGAATAAAATTTATACATATATTACAATTATGGTACACAAAATACATTCCTCAAACATTTATAGTAAACTCTTTTTCGTTTCGTAGTTTAAACTCTCCTAATTAAACGCAAAAGCATTTCTGGTCTATCTTTTCTGCTTAAAAATTTGAACAATTTAGTCCCTATATTGTGGGTATATTCGAATTAGTTATCCCATAAAATAAACTCAAAAAAACTTAGAAAAATTGAAGTATCTAGAAATAGATCCCCTATCGGATAGATCCATCAGGTAAGGCTGCCAATTCCAGAGATAGAGTGGTGTGGTGACGTTTAGTGTATCTTTCAACCTTTAAGACCACGACCTTCAATGATGAGGTACTTGACTGCAGAAAAATAATTATTATATGATTTTAAGTACACAAATATAAATAAAACCCTGGATATATCATTAAGGAAGAGGGAAAACAAAAATATTTATTTATTTATTTATTTAACTTTTTGTACATAATGTTATTTGTACATTATAACAAAAGCGTATATTTATCAAATAAATTTTACTGGAATATTTGTTTACAGACCAGAAAACTCTAGGCAAGGCGGAGTGAAAACTATAACTGAAGGTGTCCCTGGAAAAAAGAAAAAAATTGATTGAAACAAATATTGGTTTCATTATTCAATACGAGTCTATAATTTTTTTGATAGTAGCAAAACTCGAGTCTCAATTTGCTCTGAAAAATCTTACAGAATTATTAGGGGTTTTATCTCCAGATTCTATGGATTGTTATTTCAAAATAGCGAACAACGCGACCGTTCTGCATTCAAAAACTGCTCTTAAAACTGTCGATAAACAGAGAAAACCGAAGATCAATGTTATCGATTGGCAAATTATTGTACGAAAACTAAATTGGGAGCCCTATGTAGGGGCTTATACACCCCTTTTACTCCTTAGCCTCGGTATTTTCCATTTTTATAACATTTATGTTGGTTTATATATCTTAAAAAAACATTTAAAAAAACTAAAATTGATTTAGAAATATATGAATAAAATTACTTTGTTTTATGAAGCACTTTTAATTCACACAACCGACTAGTTCCGGCAACTAAACGTTGCCCTCTTCAGGGTTATTTAATAACTAAACATACATACGTATAATAAATAATGAACCGATTAGTGGTTCAATGATCCACAAAGTTAGTGCTACAAATATCAAAAATACCTAAAAACTTTATAATTAATTTATCAATCGTTTTTTACCTCCCTCGTAAAAAAAATATTTTGCGTATAGACCCTTATTCGAGAGACACTTTCAGTTAATTCTATGGTCTTGGCCGGAAAAATAATGATGAAAGCAGGCTGGTTGAATGCTGTCAAAATGCGATATCTCTAAGACAAGCAGTATCGACAGAATCAAGAAAGGAGTGTTGCGTTGGTTTGGACATGCAGAGCGAATGGACAGAACAGAACGCCTGAAAGGATCTATCATGCGAACGTTGATGTATGCAGAAAACGAGGAAAATCGAGAAATATATGGCACGGTCAAGTCCATCAAATACATGAAGATAGACAAGTCAGAAGTAAAAATAATCGGTGTACGTGCATAAGAAGATGTATAAGGGCTACTCAAATTGAACATTTAACAACACACATTAAAAAACGTGTGTTTGTTTTTAACTCTCTAAGAAACATTCTGGACAAAAAAATTGGAAGAAAGTGTATTTTTCATTTTGTCAAAGTCTAATTGAGTATGGTATTATTGCGTGGGGTGGGGCCAGGAAAAATGCTATTCAAGCTTTAGAAATTGCACAAAAGTGTGTTCTCAAGGCTTTACTTGGGGTCCCTATCGGGATCAGGACACCTACAGCTGAGGTGTTTAAACAAGTAGGTGTTCTGAATGTCAAGCAACTGTAGGCTAAGGCACTTCTCGTTCACACTCAAAAACATGGTGGAAATAAAACTTACAATATTTGCTATGAAACGCGTCTTAAAACAAAACAGCTATACATGGCACCTAAAATGACATCATCATTTGGTCAAAGGAGTCAAATATACCTTGAACCAAGAAAAATTTGTCATTTGTGCGGATGTTGGGCCACCGGGAGCTGACAGTAGTTTGTTACTTGACCTAATGTCTTGCCAGTAGTTAAATATGTGAGCTGTACTAATAATATAATGTTGTTTTCTTTTTCTTCTTTTTTTTTCTTACAATTATTTATGCATATATATCTATATAGATTTAAGTATGAATATGTATTATTTTATGTGTATTTTATACATATTTTTTAGACGGCATAAGTATATATTAAATCATGTAAATGAATGCCTCGACACGGGTTGTGCCCGGTGAGGTATTCATATAAAAAAAGTGTTATGTAAAACGTGAAATAAATCAATGTACACAAAGCAAGGTATGTATGCTAAGACAGAGTAATGTGGCGTTCTCTTCTCTCTGCCTACCCCTACGAGAAAACGGGGTGAGAGTTTTGTTGTTGTCGTACATTATATTTTTAGCGAGATTTCAGTTCTGGAGTTCAATTTTCGAGCCAATATTTATTTATAAACTTTTTTGGAGATGTGTTATTTTATCAATAATTAAATGTGAACGGTCGTGACGACAGTAAATGTCAATTTTATCACTCTAGCATTATAAATTAAAAGGTCTGACGGCATCCAACGTTTTTCGAACTCTAAAAGGTTCTATTTTGCCAAATAACGCTGTTGCCAAACTTCCTCCGAATTTCCATCCCTAATAAAGACCTTAACTTATGGCACAGGGTGATCCAAGAAAATTAAACAATTTTAGAGAACAGCACAAAACCCTCTAGCTTTAAATGGCTTTGTTTATTCGAAAAATTATACAACGAATTGCAAGAGCAAACGACAGCGTAAAAGGCCCAATAATTGTCCTTAATGACACCCAGGCTTGAAAAAAAATTTCCCATTTAAATCACGTGACATCACTGATCGACACATTTTTGATTCAATATCAATTAAAACAGAAGAGTAAAAACCATTGCATAAGTGAATTTGGATTATGAATAGTCATTTTGCTCATATAGGAACATCCATATTACTTGGACTTTTCTATCTGTTGATGTATGTATAGTGAATTAAAGGAGCAGAAACATTACTGATTCCGATGACCAAATATATATTTCAATTTTTAATTTCACAGACCAACTATTTTATCAACACATATATAATTTGTTTTGATTTTTATAAACTTTCTACGATGCAACGCAACGCCTGAAAACAATGTCTTCTTTTACCAGGTAGTTAATTCAATAATGTTTTGAGTATGTTCAAATGTTTGCAGACTGGCTTGATTTCCTCCCTATTGAGTTATTGATATTTAAATTTGATGCAACAGAGAGTGAAAACACTTTTGAGAAGGAAAATTTCGGATATTTAAACATGAGCAGGTAAATACATTTTTAACTTAATTTTAATTTTAGGTTAATTTTGTTTTATAAATCTTGTATAATTTTTAGGTTTAATTTATTTATAAATCTTGAGTAAAAGGAAATTTATTTTTAAAAAACATATATATATACATATAAAGCGAAATATGTTAGCATTATAATTTTTTGTAAAAGGCAGATTTGCCGTTAACGTTAATAAATAAAATAAAATAATAAGCAGAATGATTAATGTTACACAGAGTGTAAAATGGCCATTTAGACCAGCCATTTACAGGTTATAAGCCCTGTAAATGCCTAGACGTCCACATTCCCTTTTCAAAAGTGTTTTCCCTCTCTGTTGCAAAAAATTTAAATAGGAATATGTCATTTAAGGTATTGTCCATCTCTAGCGACTACTTTCTTCCATCTCTCTTACAGCTTAATGAATACCATCTCGAAAGAACAAATCATTTTTTGGCATCTTTATCGGAAGTGTTGCTTAGCCACCCATGAGTCATCCATCGGAAAAAGTGGTAATCAGAAGGAGTATGGTCCGTTGAATACGGCTGGTGGGGTAGGACTTTCCATTTGAGCGTATCGAAGTTTTGACTGGCCTTGCAATATGTGGCATCTTTCCTTTTTTGCTCGGCTCAAACTCATCCATAGATCTTTCGCGACGGTTTCGTTGGGTTTGAGGAGCTGATAATGCACTTCACCCAGCTGATAAAGGTGCAGAGCAGTCACGGTGATGATGATGTTGATGTTCTGTGATGTTCTGACATAGCATGGTCATCGTAAGTCTCCACTAGAACTCCATGTGCATCAGCTGCAAATATTTTTGAAAAAAGTAATACGATTAAACTCCCCGAGATGTTTAACTCTACGAAAAAAGATGTTGCTTATTTCAAGCCTAATAATGGAGCTTTACTACAAAGTTGGCAATAGTATTGCCAAATGTCAAAAGGCTAGGATATTATCATATGTCTGGAAACAGCGAGAACTTATTGAAATCCCAATAAATATATTGGTTTTACAGTTTTTTTTAAGAGTTAATATACTTACAAAAAAATATTAATGTTTGTTTTTCTAAAACAATCTACTTTTTAAATTCAAGTTATATCACAATTGTAACTTTCCAAAAAAGGAGACAAGCTCTTGTGCTTGCTGAGTGACTAGCACTAATAGAGTTATTTAGTGATTTGAAGTTATAAAATTTCGAATATATAGGTGCATGAGGAAAAAAATATAAGAAATAAATAGAAAAACTAAAAATAATATTACAGTAATGTCGGCCTCGTGGTGTAATGCTCAGCATGTTTATCTACCATGCAAGAGGTTTTGTGTTCGATTCCCAACATGGTTAATATGAATTATTTATTTATTTATTATTACCAATCAGAAAAAGCTCCCTCGGTATATTCGTAAATCTTAATGTGACATCTGTAAAACAACTTTTTGTAAAAGCTCTGTTACTGTACGCACACAAACATTTTTCTCTACCTTCCATAATTCATGGCACAAATACAAGAGTTACAAGATACTCCACCCTGATGCTGCAAAAACAATTAAAAATTCATACAACTTTCGGTCAAAGAGGATTGGCCTACTACTCGGTTAAAGTGTACAATCTACTCCCATTATTCATAAGGACAGTTAGTAAGTACTCACAATATAAAATTGCTATTAACAAATTAATAGTGGGGGTGAGTTGCGCACGGATTCATAAGTGGATCAAACCAAATAGGTAAAAATTTGTGTATTGTTTTTGAAATTTGGTCTACAGGGATATATAAATTGGTTATGTTTTTTATGATTATTTTAGCTTATTTTGAAGTCAATGATAATTAGATTAATTACGATTTTATTTTATTATTATGTTAACTTTGTTATAAAACAAAATTAAAGCATGTTTTACTTATTGTTAAATGTTTCCCTCAGCACTCCCTGGGATGTCCCCACCCCAGTGAGGGAACATTATTCTGTATGAAAAAAAGAATACTAACATTGTAAACGTGTGAATAAATAAATAAATTTAAAAAGGTGGTTTTTCACTAGAATATTTTATAGTCCCTGGACCGGCACCTGAAGCGTAAGACTGATCATCACACCTTAATGTTTTTAAAAAAGTTGCGCTGCAATTGGTGTATCAATGCAGTACCTTATGCACCGTTAGGTGTGGAAATGGAATAATGAAATTAATGAATTCTGGACTAGCTCTAAGGCAATTTCTTCCTACTTTCCCAAACCGTTCAGTTTGAGAAAATTTCAAATACATGGACATATTTTAACAGAACCCAATAATTTTATATGACAATTTAAAACTAAAATTAAATTAAAAAAAATATACTATACTTTGAGCAGAGAGAAGAGGAGAGGTGATCGAAAGAAGAAAAAAAGAGAAACAACTCTCATTTAGATAGTGACATTTCAATTTTTATACAATAAGGACGTTTATATTTACTATGTAACTGTGGGCAATTTTTTTGGTCACCCTGTTATCCTTTGGGTCTGAATGAATACAGATTACAGCGTCGTCCGTTTTGTCATTCTAAATTTAAATTTGTGAGTCGATATTAAAGGGAAAGGTTCGCGTTGTTGGATGCCTAATGTTTACATATTTGTATTAGATTTGAAATTTTATTTATTTTTCGGAACACACTGTTTTATTTCGTGATAAATTCAAAATCAAACGATTGGAAAATGTAAATTTCTACCTAAATTGAAAAAAGTTACGTTAATAATTAATTTTAACAGCACGTTATAAACTCGCTTCTTCTACAAATTAATTTGCCGACGATCATTACACTTAATCGTTGGCAAACTAATTCGTGGAAACTTAGAATAAAGAATTTAGTTCAGTGCGTGAAATAGAACCAGAAATCTGAAAGAGTGTTAACGACTCGATGGCTGCTATGAAGTACAACAACTACAGCCTACTACTGGTACTACTGTAGGGTTCATAGTCTATAATCGATGACACTTACGTACTTAAACGTTTCATCTGAAATAGTGTTACGACCAAAAAACCATTGTCATAATTTTCTATGGAATCCAATATAACATTAACTGCAACTCCAACAAAATTGCACACAAAATTAGGGGCATCGTTCTGCAGTACATTTACATCGTCTCTACCATGAAGAAATCTCTACAAAGGAACGTCGCCTATAACGAGACTACAGTGCATGGTAACGCCAGTCAGTCGCCCAACTAGTCCAGTTCAATCAGTCATACATTGAAAGCATCCACCACATACCCGAATCCGTTTTAAAGACTAAATGCCTTTCTTTGGATTCACTCATACAAGCAAACCTTTTTTTTTTCATTACGAATTGATTATATTTCATCCTTTACTAACCAAATTCAGTAAGGAAAAGCGCAACTCTTGTACAATGCCAGAACTTCTATATGGGTGCGAATCTTGGCGCCTTACCGAAGCTCAAAACACCAAACTTCTGAGTGTTGAGAGTAAGTGCTTGAGAAGAATATTAGGTAAAGGTGATTTAATTTTATAACTAACGTTGAAGTCCGAGAACTCTTATAACGAACGTCTTGAGGATGCGGTGATGGGCCTGGCTTGGACACGTGCTGCGCATGCCTCAGGAGAACCTAACCCTAAGTTTCCTCTTCTTTAAACATGCGGGCTCACGCCGTCCTGGAAGGCCGCCGATGACGATATTTCGACTTTATTCGGCGCAATTAAAGGGCGCTGGATTGACGTGAGAAGAGGCAAAAATGCTGGCCGGCGATAGGGTTTCCTGAAGGCAACTGATGATGTCCACATGCTCCACTTAGGAGTGGATGTGGAAAAGAAGAAGATTAGAATCAATAAAAAGAATAAGGAGATATTTGACAATTAAAAGCAACAAAACTTTTAGTCATTAAAATATTTTACAGGACATAAAAGTATAATAATAGCACACATTATTACTGTCCCAACACTTATGTTTGGAAGTGAAACATGGAACTGGCAGAGGAAGGATGAAAGCCAAGTGAACGCGGTTGAAATGCGATCTCTTAGACGAATGTGTGGGAAATCAATGTATGACAGGGTTACGAATGATGAAATCAGGCGAGAGTAAATCTGAAACCAGTATAATTGATAAGATTAAGAAAAGGTCTCTGAGATGGTTTGGTCACGTAGAACGAATGGACGACGAGAGAACGGTAAAACAAGTATATATGGCAAAAATGAACGGCAACGTTAGACGAGGACAACCAAGGAAGACGTGGCATGATCAGATAAACCAAAATCTTAAGTCTGGTCATGTCAAAAGCAGACAGAACCGAAGGGCATGTATGACAAGATGTATGAATGTGGAAGAGGCTAGGATAGTATGCCATGATAAACGTGTGTGGCGGTCAATTCTCTCTGCCTACCCCTACGGGGAAATGGCGTGATGGTAGTAGTAGTAGTAGTAGTACAATTTATTTTTTTTGAGACAAAGGAATTTATTGTCTTTAATATACTTGTATATTGTACCTTTTCAAGAAAAATAAATATATATTTTTTTCCTTTTAAAAATTTATCTGCATACATTGTTTAATTATTTTTTTTATCTAAATATGTTCTTTATACAAAACTGCTGTGTTATTTATATAATTTTTATGTAAAATAATACTTTTCAATTAAATTTTTAAGTTTTTCACATTATATTGAAATATATATATTATTTTTAATATGTATCTTTTTAAGGTCAAAGGCACTGCGTGCCGTGTTAAATAAATAAATGAATATATTTTATGGAAATCAATAATATTTTGGTTATGTCCAAATGTTTGAAGACGGGCTGTATTTTTCTCGCTTTGTAGTTATTAGGATCTAAATTTACTGCAACGTAGATGGAAAACATTTTTGAGAGGGGAATATGGAAGAAGAGAAGTAAATATAGAAGAGTTGAGGAAATGTGGATGTTTTAACAAGTGTGTAAAGTATCTACTTAAACCAGCCAACGGCAGGTCATGAGCTCTGTAAATGCGTAAACTTCCATAATCCATTCTTAAAAATGTTTTCCTTTTCGGTTGCAGTTAATTAAGATATTATAAATATGCTAAAGTTGATCGATCACAGTTAGTGCTTAAAACGTTTGGTTATAACGTTGCAGAAATTTAATTTAAAATTTAATTTTACATTCGAAAATGAATTATTTATTCATAAAACATTTTCCCGGAACGAATTTTTTAAACTTTTAAAAAGCAGCTTTTATTTCCACAAATTAAACACCAAATAAATCAAACCATGCAAATTGCTTTCAAATGATTTTGGCCTTTGATAAATTTATTTGGGAGAGTCTGGGAAACATACTGGCCATACTAATGTACTGTTGTGCATCGATGCAATTTGTTTGGTAAATCGAATCAGTGCATTTTATAAAGTGAATCGTGATTTCCGTTCAAGCGATGTAGGGGGATGCGGAACGAAGGTTTCCGCGTTTGAATTTAAAAAGTCAATCCTTATAAATATTCCGTTACTATTTCAATTCAAAAATGCACATGGTTGGATTTTAACTCCGTTTGGATCAATTATAATTTATAATGCAACAAACAACAGACTCTTCTGATATTTCAATTATTTATAAACCAGTTAGCATCGTAAATTAATGGACCAGAGACCCGAGGCTCTAACCTCGCTGTCCTTCCTTTTTTTCTTTTTCATTTCAGCTCCTATTTTGAACATGTGGACATCACTAGACGCCTCTAAAATATCCCTTTGTCAGCCAAATGTTTTGCCCCCTTCTGTGTCTCTAAGTTTTGCCTTCAAAGACTTTAATTTCCACATTTACTCCTTAGTTGTGCATGTGGATATTATCAGGCTTCTATGAGATTCTTTCACCAGCCAGATTTTTGATTTCTTTCCTTTCATCCCGCGTCCCTAAGTTTGCCGAATCAGACATCTATAGCTTTTCAATACGACGGAAGCCCGAAGGTGTGAAAAATATATTATATCCAAACTAGATTTACTACCAAATCTTCGAGGTACTCGTTATATGAGGTTTTGGCGTCCATTTTTGGACTTCGACGTTCATTTAAAAATCTCATATTTTACCAAATATTATTCTCATGCATTTTTAATAAAGAGTTCAAACCCTTATGATTTATGTTTTGTTTTTTTGTTTTGATTTGCACCCACATAGGAGTAATGGCATTATACAAAAAGTGAATATTCGGCTTTTTTTTTTGACTGAGTATCGAGCAAAGTTCCAGACAGTACTCTTTGTGTTAAAAGCTCGAGCAATTCATTGGAGAATTGCGAGTTCACTGTAAATTTTTTAGCAGATCCTTAAATACTCCAGGCGCTAGCGATAACAATTGACAGGTTCGATAAATACTTCTCCAATGCTATGCGAAAAAGACAACTGCATTTCGGACCTTTTAGGTCTCGTGGTGTAATGGTCAGCGCATTTGACTTCCATTCAAGAGGTCTCGGATTCGATTCCTGGCATGGTTGATTTGAAATATTTTTTTAAAAGGGTGTTTTCACTCTAGAATATGTCATAATCCCTGAAGGGTACCTGAAGCGTAAGACTAATCATTTTACCTTCATGTACAAGAAAAAATCAAGATATGCTGCGATTGGTGTACCAATGCAGTGCCCTATGCACTATTAGATGCGGAAAGGGATTGTTGATGATGATGAAAATAGACAAAATCGATGATTCGTTTTCCCATTTTCCGCACCTCAACTTAACCGATTTTGTTATTTTTTTAAAACAAGGTAGCAAAATGAAATTTTCTACATCATTACGTTTTGTGTTTTTCAAAAAAAGTAATCATATGTGTACCGTACGCCCGAAGACTGCAGATAAAACTGGACGTTTTTATCGGTTTTTAGATAGTTCTAATTCCCATAATAAACTATTTATCAGTAAAGCAAAACTTTTGAGACACGCCGATGGTAAACAATTATTGTGCCATAATCCAGGGTGAAAATACGGGAACAAGTTTGTACATAGAAAAGTCAGACCGCGTTTCCCCTCAAGAAAAAACATTATTTAGTATACTTACAAAGTTTGCTCCACATTGCTTTTATGTAACCAAGAAATTGGTTCGGTTTTCTTATTTAAAACCATTGACCTATTTGTACACATAGATGCACCCTGAGCCCCCTAAAATAATGACACTCAACTCATGCCCAAAAGTTCATTCATAGACAACGCGTATTTAGTCGTTCTTTAACCGCCAGGCGGTTTTGACGTGAGCTTGATATTTCATTTGAAACCCTGATTGTGCGTGAAAATATGTAAAAACTGTTCAAATAAAAGGAAAAAAGATGGTTTAATTTTTATTTTATAAGATGGAATAAGTTCTTGTTTATGGTTAAATTCCAATACGTGAAATAATTTATTTTCAAGTACATATTTTTTTTTGCAAATGTTAAACTCTGCTCTTCTAACCATCAGGGATGCTGTTAATTTAGGAATATGAATTTCAGAAATGTATAAAGTAACCATTTTTTTAGTATTTTAAAAAATCCAGTAAAAAGAAACAAATGGGTAGAAATTATAAGGAGTTTATGGAAATAATCTGATTAGGAAAAAACGAATGTTGTTAGTTAACATTCTAAAACAATTTTTTTATATCCAAAAAAATTACATTCTTTCATTTTTTTGTAAATGCGTTCTCGGCGATTACAGCTTTGGTGAACGATGAAAAAAAAATTCACACCCCTAACTTTTTTTCAAATCAATAAATTAAAGATTTAAAAAAACTACATATATGCTCATGGCAAAGATTTGCATTTTGCTTAAAACCGCAAGTAAATCGGTGCAGTAGTTATTTAGTCTATTGAGGACACACAAACAAACATTGCATTTTATATATATATATATATATTTAGAGTGATAGATAGAAAATAAGTTTAAACATATTATAAATATACCATATATTATATTATATATTTACAACGTTTTAAATTTATACAAACATATTGATTGTTCACCAGTTATTATACATTATATCGCAGTGATCCATTCATGTTCGAGCTAACTAATGACTCAAATCAGATTTAAATCCAGTAAATTAAAGATCTTTGGACCTACGACAGAAAAATGCTTCTTACGTTTTTAAATGTTTTAAATCGCTTATAGTCAAATCTTTCAATGTGATACACGTCAGAAATTAACAATTAAGATGTTAGTTGGTCGTAAGTAAATAAAATATTTTATCTACATACATGACTGCATTTATGATGTTTCGTTATTTAATTGTGGTTTAATAAATAAGTTTATTCGTTCACTATGTTTTATTATGATTATCTGTCACACATGAATTTAATTTGGTATTATTTATCCGGAGGAACCTTTTGATAATATTAAAGGTGAATTTCTCTTTGACGGATTTTAATAAGAGGAAAGGTCAAGGAACATTCTGACATTATCAGAATACCCCCTAATTAGAGGTAAGTAACAAAAATAGTCAAAAAATAAATCACGTATGTCATAATGTGGTTCAAAGGTAGCGCAAATTAATTACCTGCTTTTAAAGAATTCTCATAATAAAAAAATTCAATCAATAATTTTTTTAGCAAAGCGGTGACTTGTCTCAGGTAGTCATAAATATTTTTGCATTCACAAAACAAAGATATATTGTTTAATTGTAAATACAATCCAATTTATGGATTTAGCAGATAAGTTTAAGTTTTCAGTACATTTTTTTAAATTCTGACAGTTGCCAGCTAGTGGCATAATTCATGGCAACTAGATAAAATAAGATCTAAATTTGTTGCAACGGAGAGTGAGAACACATTTCAGAAGGGAACATGGAAGTCTAGACATTTACGGGACTTATGACCTGTCATTGGCTGGTTAAGGTGGTCAATTTAAACACCGTGTATTATTATTATTGCGATGGATAACTTATGTAGCGCCATTTTAGTAATATAATAAGTCAAGGGCGCTTTATAAAGTGATTATATCAGAATAATGGATGCGTCAATGAGACAAGACGTGAGTACAATGAATTTTAGCCATTTACACCTGCCTATTTCAAGATGGTCCGAAAACAAAATCATATCAGTTTTTTTTTTAAACAGTCTTTCTACTCCTTTTTTATTTTTTTTACTATAAATTATAAATGGGATAGAAACCATCTTAACAATTGATTATCGATTACATTTTTTTATATCTTGATAATGTATATTGATTTGATTCTAATATAACTTAATGTGGTGTTCAACGCTTTATTTGTTGAAACTTGTAAATTGTGTCATATATTAAAATAAAAATATACGCTAAAGTTAAATCTCAAGAAGATTGCCTAATGATTCAAGACGATCTTAATCGTCTAACTGACTATTGTGTTGAAAATAAACTGTTTTTGAAAATAAATAAATGTGTCTGTATTACATTCACAAGGAAAAGAAAAATTCTTAATTTTGATTACAAACTAAACAATAATTTACTAATGAGAAAGCACGAAATTAAAGATCTTGGGATTGTTTTAGACTCAAAACTACTTTTTGAATCGCATATCAATAAAATTACCTCCAAAGCATTGAGCATGTTAGGTTTCATAATTCGAATGAGTAAACACCTTGATAATCCAAAGGCCCTTATTTCATTATATTATACATTTGTCAGAAGCCATTTGGAATACGCCTCTCAGATATGGAATCCCCAGTATGCCATATATATAAGTAGAATAGAAAATATTCAAAACAAATTTATAAAGTACCTTAAATACAAAACCGGTATTTCTTATGTATCTACTCTCACTGCCTCCACCTTCCATGGAATCATTTCTCTACAATACCGCAGAGTGTGTGCGGTCCAACTACTGCTTTACAAAATTGTGACAGGAATGGTTGACTGTACAGAGCTGCTTGGTTTAATAACAATACATGTGCCAGCCAGGATTTGTAGACGGTACCACCTGTTTCATGTACCAATAAGTAAAACATCGTATGTTAAAAATGCTTTTTTTCGTAGGACTTTTTCAATGTACAATACAAAATTTAAAAATATAGATTATACAAACATCACTCTGTCAGATTTAAAATTTACACTAAAAATGTATTATGTAACTTAGTAGACATTATAATAATAAATATGTACATCTCCCCCCCCCCCCCTCCTTATCCTCTCTTCAAGCATTTTTGTCCTTATCCCGCCCAATTTACAGTAACTTAATGTGCTTAAAATTAATATTTAAAATATCTTTGATTATTGAGTACTTGAAAATAACATTTTTATATGTATAAATTGTATGTATTTATTTGATATGTAATATATATTTTCTGTACTAACTTTGTATACTATGTGGAAATCTGTTATTAGTTCTGAGTTTATACACTATATCTGTTTGTTTACTAAAAATATGTATGTAGAATTGTTGATTTCCCAAATAAAATAAAATAAAATAAAATAAAATCACTTTGTTTTTATGAACCACTTATATTTTTTATTAATTGACAACCAACTAGTTTCGGCAATACTCTGCCCTCTTTAGGGTTAATTACAAATAAAATTATACATTAACAATTATTCAAATAAAATTTCAAAAGATTTACCGGATGACATAAAACCAGCACTTTACACAACCAATAATATAGGAAGTGTACTTAAAAACATTAAACAAAGAACTGATAAATTAGATCAATCAGGCATTTACAAGTTGATGTGCCATGACTGCAAGTCATTTTATATGGGAAAAACATCAATTTTAAAACTAGAGTTAAAGAACATGTAAGATGTCTTAAAAACAATATTTTTTCTGAGTTTGCTGACCATATCCTAACAAATAGTCACTCAATCAACTTTGAAGATAGCGTCGAAATTCTACATACAAACAAAAAAAGATATGCACTTGATTATTTTGAAATATTGGAGATTAGAAAGGCTGTAAATAAAAATTTCAATAATCAAATAAATCTTAGTAATAGTCCCATTTTAAATATGTTCCCTCTCCCTAAATTCACACACAAACCCTCTATCTTTTCTACCCCCGTAGCCACACTCACTCTACCTTCACGGTGAAAATATTATACATGTTATGTTTGTTTGTAATTAGTCCTGAAAAAGGCATAGTATTACTGAAACTAGTTGGTTGTCAAATTATAAAAGATATAAGTGGTACATAAAGACAAAGTGATTTTATTTTATTTTAATGTATTAAATAACAATTTTCCACAAAGTAAGTGCTTCAAACATCAACAAGTGTATATTGTGCGCTGTTTTAACATAAAATGGCCGAAATACGATAATAAAAATTCACCTGGACTTCATCAACACAATGTCGCTGTTGATATTGTAAAGTCTGATGATAAAATACGAGAAGCGAAATTGAGTTTGATATTGTCTAATAAATACAAAAAAAAAACAATCCGATGTTTGGTCGATTAAGACTTCATGATGGAATTTCTTTTGATTATTAATGCGTCGAAGCATCATTAAAAAAAACTAATATCAATAAGGGACTATGGTTGAATTTAAGTATGTTAATTAGTTTTTGTCAATTATAATATTTAAATATTGTTTTTATAGTTCTTGAAATTTTAATTCCAAGTTAAAATAAAGCTAGGTAGATTTGTAAAATGTGACCTCAATAGTCTGGAAATATTTATTGAAATTCACAGATTTGACTTGTTTATAATAAAATTTGTATTCTGAAACGCCATCCTTGTCATTTTTCAATGCCTGGTTAAGCCGATAATTTGTTCCAATGTATTTAAGCCAGAAGAATCGTATGTAAGTAGACACTGGCTAATTTTTATTTGTGAGGTTGCCACGGCTGACGGGGAATTTGTTGGTTGGCAACACTGCTCGTCCTCCGCGCCATTCTTCGCTTTTTTCAACGAGTTATGTTCACACGCTTTTCTAATTGTTGAAAAATATTTCTCGCCTTTTTCGCCGTAAAAGTCAATATAACGCCGCGAACATTTTTATCATCTATCGCCATCAATCATCATCCGCCGCGCCGCCTCCAGACTCCATACAATTGTGTGCATGCAGTTTTCCCGATCACCAGTTTCCCCGTTAGCGCGTGAGCTGATCGCCGACAAAGAAGAAGACTCAACACCAGGTTAGTCAGTGTTTTAACATATTGATTTTCTTTGGTTCGAGTACATTTTAATTGATTGTTGGCTGCATAATCCACAAGCTCACATTGGCAGTTTTGGAGAAAATAATTTAATTATCCGCTATATAAAAAATATATTTAAATTCACAAAGGAGAAGTCTATTTACACGGCTTCTCCAATGCCAGTTTTTCATGTCTTAATCAACGATGCACAGTAAATAAAGAAGCAACGAATTCATTTAAATATTGAATATTATATACTTTTTTATGAATTATCACATAATGTGTTTTAATAAATAACATTAATATTGTCTACATTTCGAGAAATCCTCATTTTTGGCTGCTCGGCGAAACTGATGGTTATGTATATTTTGCGATTGATTTTTTTTTTCATTTATATGTTTATCTTAGTTTTTTTTGGCATTATCTAAATACAACGCAGAGATATAAATGTCACCATTTAGTTTTTTTCGAAAAAGTTATGTCCATCTTTTATAAATATATGATTTTTGAAATATGTTGATTCATACTGTGTAAACTTTAATTTTTTTTACTGGAATTCGGACAATTTTCTCACTCCTCACAAAAATATGTTACACCATCATCTTTTTTTTTTGTATACATTTATATCAATAAACCATGTTTTAATTGAGTTTTTTTTAATTGATCAATATATTTATCTACTAGACTAAACCAAAACATTTATTTAAAAAATATATATACTCATATATTTGAATTAACTGAATGACAAAAGGTTTAGAGCCGGTTTTATAAACATCCATTCATTTACTTGACACCATTTTCAACTCATATTTAGTATACCAGCCGATAATTGCGTTTCATAAACGTTCGTAGCGTTACGAGTCGTTAAATCTATGGTTAAATGGTTACTGGCCGATTTTGGCCGGTTAAACGCATTACGATCCGTTACTTTCGGCGCCACTGCCGTATATGGCATGACAGTTGTTTTATCACATTTTTATTTGATGAAATCTCTGCCCAACTAACATGCAGATAGTCATTATTTTGGAATTTAGTTGAATTTCCAGTTTTATATGTTTCGTACTCTGCGTGATGGTATAAAATCAACTCAAGTCTAATGAATAAATACAGGGTGTTCTTTAAACCCTGTCACATCTAAAACCACGATGATCAGTATGGGCAAGAAAACATATTAGCACATTAAAAAAAATATTTAGAATGAAGAAAATTTAAAAAAATTAAATATTTGAAAAACATATGGTTGCTTACTTCTGCAGGGGAGAAGCGAGGTGGGCGCGGCCGTACTGTTGGCGGTGTATTAGACTCCTCTCCCTCTCCTCGTTTGTCCCCTGCAGAAATAAACAACCATTTTTTTTTTTTATATATTTTTTTGTAAATGTTTTTCGTTCTAAAAATATATTTTAATGTGCCAATATGTCTGCTTGCTCATACTGACCATCGTGGTTTCGGGTGTGACAGGGTTTAAAAAACACCCTGTATATTTAGTAATTAAAATAAACTTATTTAAAACATGTTTTTTTTATATAAATGGATACGAAAATAACAGATAATAGTTAAAACTATCCATCGTTATCTGCTGTTTTCCTGTTCGTTTTTAATGATTTTAATTTTAATTCATAGTACTCTCAATTCATACTTCTTTTTTTGTGTAAAAGCTTTGTCCAAAATTGTCAAGTACTTGTATTTGATGTACTTTTTAATTTAGTGAATACCAATGCGCACCGTTCGCGTTTGACAGAAAAAGCTTAGATAAAAAGTTTTTTTATAGACAATTGACAAAAAAAAATAGAAGCTGCTACTAAAATTTGATGTATTATGAAAATGCTTTCCGACGACCGCCCGTTAACAAAAATGATTTATAGAACACAAAACCGTCGGTTATCGTAACGAACAGTCAACGGTTCGTTATATTTACGGAAGTTTGATTGATTTTTATAAAACCGGCCCTAAATAGATTACAACAGAAATAAAGACAGTTTTGTGGATTTTTTAAAATATAAAACAACTGTCATATCAGATACGGCAGCGGCGCCGAACGTAACGGATCGTAATGCATTCAACTTGCCAAAATTGGCCATTTAACCATAGATTTAACGACTCGTAACGCTACGAACGTTTATAAAACGCAATAATCGGTTGGTATACTAAATTTTAGTTAAAATCGGTATCAAGTTAACAAACGGATGTTTATAAAACCGGCCCTTAATCAACAATGTTTAAAGCGCGAGCGTCGGCCATTCCTTTTTTAATTATTAAAAAGTTTAAAGCATATAAATATGGTATGACATGACTACGAAAAGAAAAGAGAAGAAAAAGAAAAGAAAAACCACTAAAATATGCTGATATTACGAAAACATGATTTATTTTCTGTATGCATTTTTTTTTTTAAAGGTGTCTATCTGTTCCTTCCATGCTAATCCAAGACCTCAAACCTACTTTAAACTGTACGAGTGTTTTGATGTTTTGTAGTTCTTTAGTTAGAAGATTGAAGGTTTTTGGACCAACATGTAAGAAGTACCTCTGTGCAAACTTATTTCTGCATCCTGGAACTAACAGTACACTATCGGATCTATTGCTAATACGATTTAAATTATTACTAATTAATTTCCAATTCAAGTAAACATATTAAAGACACTGAAATAAATATAATTTTCAAAAACAAAGGAGTACACTCTATTTAGATCTATTCAACAAATGCAACAAATTTGCAAGAAAATTAGATCTAAATAACTCCCTAGGGAGGAAATCCAAGCTGTTTAAAAACATTTGGACATACTCATTTTTGAGTTAAATTTAAATCATGTTAACTAAAAAAATGTGTATTTTTCTTTCACACATAAATAATTAGAGGGGTACCTTGATATGATATGTGTTTATTTTTATTGTTTTAAAAGTTTTCTCTTAGGGAAGCATTTACTTGGTACTAGGTACTTACGAAGGTAAAATATGTTCCTTCTACCAATACAATAATTCGAATTAATTTCTTTGAAATAAACTAAAAAGCCATTCAACAATATTTTGAGTTTGTCAAAATTTTTGTAGACAAGGGTTGGATTCAACTCCTTAGGGAGCTGTTTATATCAACATATTACAACAGAGATGAAGAACATTTAAGAGAAGGTCCATTGCTGGTTTTGCCTCCATATAATTAATTACATCTAAAGAATACATGTATTGATCGTTCGGAATTCAAATTTTTAGGGAAGCATTAGTTTGATTCAATCAATTGATGGACTGACGCGTGTTAGCTACTAAGGAATTAATGGGTGTAATAATTAAACCTCATACGTGTTTACCTATTTCTACAAAAACACTTTGTAGAAATACAGAAAAACATGAATAAAAAGCATTTGTTTTGACGATATGCAAAAATGGATACTTAATAATCATTTTTTTTACACAAGAAACTTCATTTTCAAATAAAACTTAATATTTTTTATTCTAAAAAGCAACACGGTGTATTGAAAAACCAGCGACTTTCAGCATTTTTAACATAACTTAACAAAACCATCAAGCAGGTCGCTTAATACTAATGAATAACATTTTAAAAGCCACTAAATTCATAAGGACAATAGCTGCTACCCAAAAGACAACCCTCGCAAAAAATTTCACTTGACTATTCATAGAAATTTCCTCAAAGTTTTTTTAGACAATATAGAGCCTCGATTACTTGAGAGCGCCAGCATACTGAAATACTGAAAGCCTGAAAATATTCTGAAAAAGAGAAATTGTCTTCCGTTTCGAAGGATCTTCTATAGCAGGTAGAGCAAAATACAGAACTTAGCCCAAGCTTATTGTTTCATAGCGGCTTCACATTAAACTGAAATAAAAACACCGTTTGAAAACAGACTTCAGTACTTTATATTTAATTCGTTCCCTGGCACCTTTTCCCGATTGTCGGTCTGTAGTTTAAATGGAATTTCCGAAGCTCATTCGCCATTTAAAATTTCCCGCTTTTTTCCGGAAGAAGGGATAATGAGAGCGGCCTCCCCGAAGCAACAATAGAGATCTGAAATTTTCGACTTTAGAATTGTTTTTGTTAATCAAATTAAGGCTATAATATACTTTTTGCAAGTTCATAATACATTACATGTTATTTAATTTGATTTGTTCATAGTTGAAAAGAAAATATATCCCGTTTGGTTCCTTTTTACAAATAAATTATTCTTTTGAGGTCACTCAGATGAATAAAAGGCATTAATATCTCTGAAATAAAAAATGCAATGAGCCCATTTTGGCCATGTACCCTTAATTTATTTTTACAAGACTTTTTGTAAGAAAATTTTTTAAACATATTTTCTTGGTTTGTCAATATTCTCTTGCCTTTATATATTTTTTTGGTTGCCAGGAAACTTGAAATATTTTTTAAACATAACCATTACACATAATATAAATATATATTCTAAATAAATTATGATAATTCACGTTTTACCATAATAAAATATAGTTAACTGGCGCAAAAGCAATTAAATATGTACCTACCTTTTTACTAGCATTATAAAACAACTTATAGGTAGAAAAATGATTGAAATGTAAGCTTAAAATAGCTAAGTACAACGTGTTATATATATTTTGCAAAACTAGTTTTTTGTTGCATCTATCTATGTAGGTAAACCCGTACCAAGAATGATGTAAGTTGTATCTGAATGGAGTGGTGTTGGTAGGATATCGCACCCACAGGCAGCACAGCAGAAAACGACAGCATGACGATCCGAGACCACTCGCTCAAATATTTTTATACTAACCCGAATGACAGCGGACCACCCCGCTATCACCACTCACCATATCTCCCACAAGTACATAAACATATATACATATCTGCATTAATAAATAATGATGCATTCATAATATACAAATGCGCATTTTTAAGGACATATTTATACATAGAAAATTATTATAAATCAAAGTAAAAAATCACAATGGAATAAAGTTGACTTGATGGGAGTGGAAACGGGAGAAAGGTGTTTATAATTAAATTTGATTCACTGATCGTTTGAAAGAAGAAAACTTGTTATCAAAGAAATCAAGACTGGTATGTTTGTTGGCAGACCTAAGAATTCTGGGCATAGAGGAATGGAAACCATAGTTAAAAAAGTAAGTTTTGTCTGAGGTTTCTAGTTGAGATTTTTAATTTTATTGAGCTCAGTAGTTTAAGCGCATAAATAAGTGAGTTGAGAATTTTGAATAGGACTAGAAAGTCAGATTTATTTCAACGGTCTTAAAGAAAATATATATTAAGCTAGTTTCTAACTCATTATACGTATATTGGTCTCTGGATAAGCTCAACCTTCAGCCTATCTTTCTATAGTTTTCTTCCACCACAGTTGTGGTAGCGCCGGGCCGATGCCGATGTGGTCGTTAGTTTAGGAAAAATCAGGGTTTTATTTGTGTTAGCTCTAGCGTGGCGTAAATGTTCTGTATATTTCTGCGTGTGCATGAATACATTTTATATAATAAATGCATGAATACATTTATTGATCAATTGGTTAACAGTTAAGACTGGAAAAAATTTAAACAGAAATTATACCTACTTTACGCATCAGACTCTAATAAAGCAAGATGCTCATGTTAAGAGAGGGCGTTGGTTTCATTTTATATTAGTTGATAGTTTATCGGGATGAATTTTTAAAGATTTTTTACGTTTTTTAATGTAAAATTACATTGTTTTAACACGCACGTTTTTTTTCAAATGAAGACTGTATTTTTTTATAAAAGTAAGATGGTAAGCCCAGTGAATACAAAAAATTGTAGTGTAAAACCACATTTAAAATAAATATCTCAAGTCACTTTTACTGATTTATTTCACTGTTTTAGGTACAACAGAGGAACTTTGTTTCAGACTTTGTTTTTTTTATAAGCTAGCAATTTTTGATGTTAAGCCATAATTTTTTTGTTACGTGTATTTGTGTTTTTTTAAATTCAATCAAATCAATTATATAAAAAATTTAACGTAAAAGTAAATTAAGAAATATACCAATATTTTAAACATTTTTGGCATAAATTTAAATTACAAAATATCCGAATAAATTAAAATTGAATGATAAATTTAAACATGATATGATTATGCAAACGTTTTAATCAAACTCGGCGAGGCGGGCATACCTTCACCCGGTTTCAAAAGTTTTACTCGTAAGTGGCCAACGAGTTGAAAATAAAAATCGTTCATGGCTATGAGTTTATTTTATACACAAAATATTATATTTGGAATAGGTACGGAGAATATAAAAATGTGGTCAAAGCCAAAATTACGCTATTTATTTTTATAAAGAAAATGTATTCGATTGAATCAGACAATAAAAGTCTTCAATGGAAAACTTCTCTAGAAGTTTTTTTAGAGATGTATTAAAGGTTTATGGATAAAGTTTCTTAATGAATGTTTTCGTAAAGGGCTAAAAATGTTTTAAATGAGTCAATTTCTTTTTTAACTGAAAGAATAAAGCTTTGAGTATTTTTTTAAAACTCACAAAGAACTTCCCCGTGTGGTGGACATCATTTTGGCATTTCAATCTTCAAATGATTACCAGAAAAATGAATATTTCAAAATAAACTAAAAGATAATGAAATGCACGGATATAGGCTTATGCAATTTGTAGAGCTTTCGGCCTGTCATTATCTTGTTTTGACAGTATTTTTTGTTTTTTTATTTAATAAAATAAAAAGTTACAACATTTAAAAAAAAACTACATAATTAAGAGGCAACCTGTTGTGCTTTCATAATATTGTCTAAGAAAAAAGACTGCTGCCGAGATATTGCATGGATTTATATTTTATTTATTTATTAATACTTTTACATTGTTTATATTTTTATTTTTTTATACAGAATAATGTTCCCTCACTGGGGTGTTCCCGTGCCGAAGGAAACATTTTACAAAATGTAAATCATGCCTTAGATTAGCTATTTAACAAAGTTAACATAATAATAACAACGAAAAAACGTTATTAATCCAATTAACCTAATTATCATTAACACAATAAACAGTAAAAAACTAAAAAAATCATAAAAAACATGACTAATTTATATAGATCAATAGAACAAAATTCATAAGCAGTTCACACATTTTACCTATTTGGCTTGATCCACTTATCGATCCGTGTGCAACCCACCTTCATTATCCATTTCTTAATAGCAATTTTATATTGTGAGAACTTATTTATTGTCCTTATGGGTAATGGAAGTAGATAAACAATTAAGCGTGTTGTCCAGATGCCCTTGGAAACATATGTTTGTTTATGTAATAATATTTAATTTTTATATATGCTATTATTTACTTATGTACGTGCTTCCACTTTCCATTATGTTGTATCCCAACTCAACACACGGCCCTTGGCCTTATGGAGTTTAAAAAACGTTATTATTTTATTTTATGTTATATGTATTGTATGAATAAATAAATATTAAAATTTTATTGCAAAATACACCTATATTTTTTCAAAATAGATGGAGGTATATAAAGAAAAATTATAAATAAGTTCATATTCATATGCATGCAAATGCGCATGCGTTCGCACCCTTTCACACCCACTCACACGCGCATACACATACACCCACATACATATTATAACATGATGAAGAAAATTATAAAATAAGATATTTACGTTATTTATTTATTTATATTTGGATAATTTATATAGCTCCGTTTTTGAGAAAATCACCTCAAGGGCGCTGTGCAATAAATAAATATCCCACCATGTCTTGCAGCTACAGAGCGCATAGATGGTTGGGATTCTTGTTCCTCGTCTCCAATTTTGATATACAGAAGCTAGATTACAGCACGACTTGCAGCTACAGAGCGCATAGACGGTAAGAAATCTAGCCCCTATTTACATTTTTTATTTGACAATAAAGTTTAGAGATTTAGTGATATTAAAAAAATAAAAAATCAAATAAAAATAGAAGTTAGATTACAACAAGTCTTGCAGCTACTGAGCGCATGGACGGTTGGAATTCTAAACTTTATTGACTGAATTTGGATATTTGTTAGTTGATAACATTTACCTATTGAAGCTAGTTTACTAATCGTCTTGCAGCTACAAAGTGCATCGACGAGTGAAATTCTGGCCACTTAAAATTATCAATAAATTTACAAAAACAAACATTGAGCATAATAGTAAATTTATAAAGTGTTCGTGTTAAAAAGTAAACAATAAAAAACTAAAGAGATAACGTTGCTTAACAAAAGAACTTAAAGTACTATATAAAGAACATATTTTTATTTATACATATTTCCTTAATTCAAAAATTTAAACATAATTATGAATTAAATGTAAAAAAGCAACATTTAATTTAGGAAGTTGATAGATAAATATTTTTATTTACTATTCATAAGTCTGTTCGGGTTTTAGACATCCACACATTAATTTTTTTTGGAATTTGTATTTATTAAAATACCATACGTTTACGTCACTTTACGAGTGGATTTCCGATCACCTATAAAAAATAATTGATCTTTAGTTTTTATGTTGCATCTTGTGGATGCAACCAAAGAAAGCATTTATACAAAGCTTTACACTTCATTGTAATGCATTTGCGCCATAGATAAGTAAATTATTTTTATAATATGTAAAATGCAGGTTTTATATTTTTTTGGAAAGAATTTTGAAGTTTTAGCTGAGATACGATCTATCGTTATATAATATCTAATTCTTCTGTACGTGTGATGTCACTGAACATCTTTTAAGCGGCTTAACCGATTTACGTGCGGTTTTCAGCAAAATGTAAATCTTTGCCCTGCGCGTATTAAATTTTCAATCGAATCCGTAAAAAAAGTAAGAAGCATACATTTTTTTAATTGACCTAGTAGGGTTACATTCATCAAAAATCACATACAAAAAAAATGGAAGGATGCTGTTTTTTTGTGTTTAAAAAAAGTTGAATTTTAATGTTTACAAACAACATTTGTTTTTTATGGATCCCAATCAGATTCTTTATTAAAATTCTTTATATTTTCTTCCCAATTACTCTATTTTACTGAAATACTCAAATAATAACTCCGCCATTTTAGAGAGTATCAATTTATATGTTCCTGATTGCTATCTCCGACAGCGTCAGCACAGACTGTTTTACCTCCCGGTTTCCAGAACCAACTGACCTCTGGTCATGCCGATTGGAAGAACAGTCAGGCTGCTGAACATTATCACTTTGGAGATCGACATCTTTCACATTAGTGAAACTATGTTTAAGAGGCAAATACTCTTGCTATTAGAGAGTATTATACCTTAATAATGTCGAACCATTTCTCAAGGGTTTTTGGTTTGATATAAAGTTCCAATTTAACGTCTTAAATCCTCTGTTATTTGTTATGTTACTTTGTGAATAAATAATTTAAATTTGAAATAATATTAACAATCAATATATTTTTGAAAATCGCATTAATGAATAAAGTGCACCCCTGTTGGTAAGAAGAGCTGAGTTTGACATTTTTAAAAAGAATTCTATATTTAAAAATGAATGATTTTATGTTTTGGAATTCAACCATAAACAAGTACCTAGGTATCTAGGATTTACTAGGTTACATTCAATATTTAAATATTTATAATTTTTAGTTTTGGATTTCAATTATAAAAAAGTACCTAGGTTCCTACTTATCAATGAAAAGGTTTTTTCCAAACCAACGTTCAGGTAGGACAACGTCTGTCGGGCCCGATAGTTTACATATATAATTCTACTCCATTTACAAAATTTTCTTTTTCTTTTTAGTATTTGCATGTTGGTGTAGTGAGTGTCGTGACGAAACTGGTAGACACAAAAAATCAGTAAGTGGTTTTATATAAATATTCACTAACATTCCTCAAAATCTTTGACCTCAAAGTTTATGCTTTGAACATGAAAATAACTAATAGACATAATGGTAAATGTTACACCAGGCAATAACAGATATGCCAAAAGCCCCGTCAAAAAAACAAACACATTATAAACACTCGTTCAGCAACACAAATTAACCGTATTGTCCCATTTGTATCAACCGCCTTTGGTAAAAAGCAATGTAATGTAATTGCTCCAAAAATATTTAATGATTTATTGCCAAAGATAAAAGACTCAAAATGTAAAACAAATTTTAAAATAAAAATAACTGCACATATAAATAGTGTAGCGAGAGATTTTTGAAAAGTATGTGTTAATCAATAAACGTAGTACTTTTTATAATTGGTACACATATTATTTTTATTTTTATGTATTTTATTGCTTTATATTTGTTTTATTATAAATTATACAATATTATTTATCTTTAAGTAACATGTATACTTGGCACATATATATACTTTATATTTGTATAATAATGATTTTTAATTTATTACATTTGATTAGATAGGCATTTATAATTAAGAAGTTTTAGTTTTTCTTTTTTATGCTATTGTTTTATTAGTATAGGACTTCTTACGCTCTAAAGATAAAAAATCTCCACCTTAGAACAGGCTGTGCCATGTTCAATGGAGACTATCATAAACAGAGAACACCCCGTTTTCATTTTACATTAATTGGTTTTATTTTATATTCCCTGTTATTAAGTATGTAAATTATTTTTTTTGCCATAAATTTATAAATAAATAAATTCTTTTATTCACAGATTCATCATAATGAATTCGTCTCTTTTATAATATAAAATGCTTCCGTAAACAAATAATGAAACAATTAATTATAAGTACAACTACATGAAAAACATTAATTTTAAAAGACTCATAAATATCATGTTTTCAACATGTCTAAGGCAGCGTGTAGTGTTGGATGAAAGTGTCAAGATCGGGATAGAACCCATTCCGAGAGGCGCAACGACACTTTGGGGGCTCACTGTCCCACCGCGCCAATACAGGATATAATTTTTCATTAACTCCTGAGAGCATTCTCCTGTTCTCTGACAGAAGAGATGGCAGGATATTTCCAGGACCAGACTCAAAAGACAAAGGACAAACTTTATATTCTAAGGTTGTTAAATTAATGCACTTGAATGTGATAAAAAAGGTCTATGTTTTTAACTCACTATAAAAAAACAAAATTTTGAGTATGTCCAAACGTTTATAGACAGGCTGGATTTGAGTTAAGAAAACAAAAAAGATTCAACATCAGTAGAATGGTAAATGTTACACAGGGTGTAAAGTGGTTACTTAAACCAGGTAATATCAGACATCTATATTCACTAATCAAAATTGCTTTTCCTCTCTGTCGCAATAAATAGATCATAAATACGAATTTTAAATAACTTTTTTGTGAAATGACATTTAAATTATCATCATCATGCTCCCGTGTATCTAATGGTGCATAGGGCACTAGATTGGAACTTCAAAAGCAGTGTGTAATAATCAGTTGTTACATGTAGGTAAAGTGACCAGTCTACCGCTTTAGGTATCAGTCCAGAGACAGTGAAATATTGCCACTTTAGGCAACTGTCAAGTCAAGTCTAACCACTTTAAAGAGGAAACGCGGTTTTACTTTTTTTCATACAAACATACTCCCGTATTTTCTCCCTCGATTATGGCAGTGGAGCCGTTTTCCACACAATATAGATATTTAACTAAAACGTGTCTCTGTTGTTTTCACTTTTTAATAAAATCGTTTTTTATTGAAGTTTGGACAATCCAAAAACTGAAAACAGCGCCTGTCGGTTTTCAGTTGTACGATATGCAAAACGCAAAATAATTTTTGAAACACAGAAAAGGTACTGACTCCAAAAAAATATCTCGATGCTCTTTATAATTTTTTTGAAAATCGGCTCTGTTTTGGGTGCCCAAAACCGGACATCGAAACCTCGATTTTCTCGATTTTCTCGATTTAAATTAGGCATAATCAGTCCAACGTGCAGTAATCTTTTTCGCACAAGATTGGGGAGGTATTTGTGAGAGAGTTGAAAAACTGTGTTCAAATACCGATTAATAAAATTTCTCTGACACTGCCCATCCTCTAGCGATAAGCATTTTACCTTGACAGCTGGTATCGAACCCGGGACTTCAAGCATGGAATGCAAATGCGCTGACATCTACGCCACGAAGACAACTTATCTTCCATCCATTACTTTTAACGGTATTTTACTTGGAGTTCCAAATAAAATTTGGATCCAAATTTTGTTTTGTTTGTGAGGAAGTGTGATACAATGATTTTCATGTACATTAAAAAAAAACCAGTATGCATGAAACCCTAAGCCCGGGTTAAGGCCGTTGATGACGATCATTTAGATTTATTAATCGGAACTTAGGAACTTGGGGTTGGCGTGGCAGGAGGCTGACTGGCGATAAAGTATTTTGCTCCACTTAGGGTCTGATGGGGAAAAAAAGAAAAGAAGACAGATGATAGATAGATAAAGATACAATGAAAGCACCCATCTTTTCGTGAAATTGTTCATAAACACTTGTGTTTTTCTTCAGTTTTGCATTTTTACTATAATTTTTTTAAAATTAATTAACATTTTATATACAGGCAGTCATACTTGCTTCCTAGATGGGTTCTTCCTAGGAAGTAGAGTAAGACTTTGCAAAAACTTGATAAAAATTGTAATCAACATGGACATAATACAAGAATATCAGAACAATACCACAAACGAGGGTACTATTTGCAAAACCGGCAAAATCCATCTTTCTTTATTTAGAGCAAATCGCAATAAACCGATACAATACTTAACTTCATTTTTTTTTTAAACTTCAATTTTTTATTAGAATCAGTAAATATTTTACACGTCAGCAGTGATGACATAAGCATGATTTTGTCAAGAAACAGTAGTGAAATAATAAATTTAAATTATACATTCCAACTTTACAATACTCAAGCAGAAGTTGCCATGTTTGCAACCAACCCGACAATTTAAAAGTCAAGTTCTTACAAATAAAGCCATATTTTTAACTGACAATATTATAATAATTTGTAAAAAATTGTATTCTGTTTCAATTAATATCTCACTTTTTTTAGATTTTGGATTTTGCCGGGTTTGCAAGTACCCTCATACAACATTCCAAAACAAGACAAGGACAATCGAGACTAATAAATCAGGGACTGAAATTATAAAATTAGCTACGAGACAAAACTAAACAAAAGACTCGGACAAACTTATCAAATGGCGTAAAAAATATAATTATCAGCAACAGAGTATAAATAAAAAATGTATGTTTTATTTTTGTAAAATGAATGTTAAAAAAAAAAAAAAACCTTGCAGAGTGCGTAAAGCGGCCACTTAAACTAGCCAATAACAGGTCCTAAGCCTTCCACACTCCCTCCTCAAAAAATTTTCCCCCTCTGTTTCAACAAATTTAGATTAATATTATTACATTTTTAATCTGATTCCTAGTCCATGCATGTGCCTGAGGCATTTTGTAAGGAATTCTCTAGGATTGTACGTTACGCGATATCAGAGCTAATAACGCCAAGGAGGGATTTCATTGTTTGGCCGAGGAAATTTCACAATAGGCCATTACTGTTTATTTTATTGTGAATACGTCTATATTCATCGCGCGAACGTAAAATCAATGCTAGCCTTTTATTAATAATTAATATTCTAGCTGAACAGATTAACCATGACTTTTAAAATGACCTTTTAAACTTATCATCCTTCTCTTATCGAAAAATTCTTAATTATACAATATTTTTTTATAAAATGGCGAATGGCACACTGGACGTCCCTGATTTAACGAAACTGATAAGTATGAAAGTATCAAATAGATGTAAACGACTGCAGTCTACATTTCATTTATTATTTTGTTGATTCTCCAATCATCAGACTACACCGGCTTAGAAACAAGTATTAGGAAATTGATATGTTTCGTTTTCCATTGCCAGTTTTAAGATTAAAAATTCTTACAGCGATCAAATCAAAATAACATTCAAATGCTGTAAAAATCACTTGTATTTGTATTTTTACACGTATTAAAAAAAAAAAAAATAACCAGCCATTTAGAGGCATGTCAGCAGGTGGGATAGAGGGGATATGAAAGGAGGTAATAAAAATACACCACAACACCCAGACCGGTTGAGAGAAAATCTTTCTTGGATTTTTTTATTGCAACTGGCGGGAATCGTTAGTGTTAATTAAATAAAAAACACAGTTAATTATAAATTATTGACTTTAAAAACACAGTTAATTATTTTTGTATTAAGAATTATTAACTAACTATTTTAGGTTTACTAATAAGTTGATATAATTATGTTTTAATGAGTTAAAGTATTGTGTATATGTTTTTTTTTTCACTGTCCTATTTTTCGTGAGTTTGGTTTCTGTCAATTGTTGTTTTTTTTTTGCACTACAACAGACTAGGAGGCCCAATTACAGTGGTGAGTTACAGCACAAAACATTCAAGCTTGAAAAAATCACATTTAATTGTTGTGTTCTCACCGGGAATCGAACCCGGAACCTTCCATTTGTGAGTCGAGCGTCTTGACCACTACACCGCGCGAGGAGGCCGCCAATGATATTTGAAAAAGAATAGGTAAAAAGTAATTAGTAAAATTATTACAATGGGTATAGTAATGGGGAATACACGTGTGTTAGCTGTTCACTTGGTAATTTTACGTCGGTTTTATTTTTTTAATCTATTAATTTCGAGAATATCCTGTTTATCAAGTTTATGGCCTTTAAGTATAAAATGAATTATTATTGATTTCATCAATTACATAAAACACTAATTTCACATTTAAATTAAATGAACCATATAAATGATTAAAATTGAAATGAAAAAATCATTCATAAATATAAAATTAACCACCATACTTTTTTGAATCGAAACTAGAACCTCCCGTGCGTGAGTCAAGTGTCTTAGCCATTGCACCATGGAGACCGCACAGAGATGTTATAACAGGGGTTGAAATTTAAATCCGAATTCATTTATTTTACCGAAATATTTAAGGCATTATTATTTGCGCAGCAATAGGCCTTGAGGGCCAATTACAGTGGTGCATTACAGCTCAGCACACCCAGGCTTGAGATAAATCACATTTGATTTTTGTATTCTCACCGGGAATCAAAACCAGAACCTTTCGCCATTATATTGGATTGATTCATCAAACCAGGGACCTTTGAGCAATGGTTCGATATTATTAAGGTATAATCCACTCCAATAGCAATATTTGCCTCTTAAACATAGTTTTACTGGTGTGAAAGGTGTCGATCTCCAAAGTGATCATGATCAGCTGGATTTTTTAAAATTGTTAATTTTATTTGTTGATTTTTCCATAAACATATTAATTTACATAGAAATAAAATTACAAAAATACATTTTAGAAAAATAAATATTAAAATTAAGCTATAACAAGAATTGGAAAAAATGCCCCCGAAGACTACAGCGTCTGAGCGTGGGCCATTTCTTTTTTAATTATTAAAAAGTGTATGGCATATATATATAGTATAACAAGACCATGAAAAGAAATAAATAAAAAATAAAAGAAAAATAAAAGAAAAACCAAATTAACATATGCTGATATTACGGAAACATGATTTTTTTGCAGTATGCATTTATTTTTAATTAATTTTTTTTTTTTATTCAAAGAATGTGTCTATATGCTCTTTCCATGCTAATCCAAGACCTCAAACCTACTATGTAAGTCTCATGGCTTACGACCTTCCATTGGCTAGCTTAAGTGGCCACTTTTTACACTGCGTAACAATAAATTTTTTGCTTATGTTTTAAGTCCGCATTTCTTCAAATTTTCCAGAGAATGAGCTCACACCCATGGATATCAGACCAAATTTTAATTGTACGAGTATCATTATAAACCCTCCTGTACGAAATTTATTAAATCAAGGCTTATCTTTATATAAATAATTCCTCTGTACGTATGATATCACTGAACTCCTCCTAAACGGCTTGACCGATTTACATGCGGTGTTTTGCATAATAATGAACTTTGCGCTGCGCATGTTTGTAGATTTTAAAATCTTCAATCTAATATGTAAAAAAAAGTTAGGAGCATAAATGTTTTATTTATCGACCTACTAGGGTTGCATTTGACGAGACAGCATTTACTAAAAAAATGGGAAAATATTATTTTTTGCATTTAAAAAAAGTTTGTATTTTAATGTTTACAAACAGCATTTTTTTTGTGGATCTCAATAAGATTATTTCCTTAAATTTCTTATAATTGCCATACATTTTTTTTCTTTTTACTGGATTTTTGATAATACTAACTGACATTCAATACATTTTTGAAAATCACAATCCCAAATAAATTGCACTTCTGTTGTTAGAAGAGCAGAGTTTGATATTTGCAAAAACATTACTATCTATTAAAAATATTTCGTTTTTGTTTTGAAATTTAACCATAAAATAGTACCTTTATACCTACTAAAATTCAATATTTGAATATTAATAATTCATCATGCGTACAAGGAATTTGAGTGAAGTTAAAGAGCTGAAAAATTTATTGTTGTGAAGAGATTCATCAGACTGAATTATTTCACATACTGGGCAACGCCTGAAAACAATTTTTCAATTTTCAAACTTCTTCTTGGACCAGTTGGTTTTATTACAATATTTAAATTAATACAATACAATATTTGAGTTAATATATTTAGTTTGAATCCAGGATAGTGCGTGTTTTTTATAAAAAGGAAATTTGAAAAGGATTTGAAGAAAAGTATGTATTCAAGTTTTTTATTAAGTCTGAACAGTAGAATATTCCGTCTTTTGCTTGCGGTTACATCACCGCGCGCTAAATAATTATTTACCACAGTTTTTTAAGAGTTAACTGCGCTTAAGTCATTTAACCTTTACACTGCCGCGTCTCGTCGATATGATTTACTATCGTACCTTCATTATCAAGTCCCTAAAGTAGGGTAAAAATCACAATAAACGTCTTAATGAATAAAACGGCGCTTGTTTATCAACAAGTTATTGTGTCTTGAAGCCGCTGACAATAAATAATGAAAACTGACGTAAATAAATAGTCTCTTGTATCAGGATTTAATGAAATGTGAAAGTTAGAAAACAATGGTTGTCTTTGTACCAATATTGACACTTCTATACAATTCCTGGAATCAAGAACTTCTCGACTCAAAACATCTGACAATAAAGCTTTAGCACGACCTTTCTCTGTTTTCTGTGAGACAAAGTTCTCAACTATTTATCCGAGAAAATAAAGCGGAAAATGTAGCAGAGAATTGCTGAATAGAAGTAATTATAGTGTTTGTATTGAATGCCCTAGACTCCTTGAAGCCATCAATGATGTAAAATTTAACATAAAATAAATATTATTTTAAATGGTTTATTAAAAAGAAGTTTCCGGGAAAGTTTCATATTTTATAAAATGTCAAAATTGCGAAAAACACCAACTGTTTTCTTATTATCCTTTTTTTATTTATAAATCACAAGAGTAAATATATTACAAAATAGAGGAATAACGTTTTGGAGAAGAGGATAAAGAAATCTAGGCATCTACAGGGCTTTTGACTTGCCATTGAATGTAGGTGAACTAATGGGGAACTTCAGGCATACGGGAAATTTGTTATTAAAAATGTATTCCCAAGCGCGGTAAAAATTAAAGTATTCAATTATACATTTAAGTTCGTAAGTGAAAATTCTTAATAGAAGTTCATTGTAATTTATTATATAAATAAAAGACGAGTGATACTTTAATCCACAAATTTTGAATATCCAGTGACCGGTTTCATCACTTTCGTGACATTTTCGAGACTGGTATCTTTATTGAGAAGATAAATGTATTTATACAAAACAAAGGTAAGGATAGATAAGTCAAAATTATATGAAAGTAAGTTATTTTTATTTTAAGGATCATTATCAATTTTTTTTGGGTTAACAAGTTAGTTGATATAAGTTGATTTTGATATGAGTTGGTAGAATTACTTAATGAATAGATAACAAACACACGTGCATTCTCCATTACTTTACCCATAGTAATATATTTTTATTAATAACTTTTTAACCTTTGTGTTTCAGAAATCATAATTGACAAAAATCACCACTCACGAAGGATGGGGCACTAAAAATAAAATACTTAAATTCATTAAAATAGCATTATATCAACTCATTGTTCACCTAAGAAAAAATTGATAATGATCCCTCAGATAAAAAAACTTTATTTAATTTACTTTCATATAGTTTTGAAAAATCGATCCTTACATCTGCTTTGTATAAATACATTAAACTCCTTAATAAAGATACCAGTCTCAAAGATGTTGCGAAAGTTATGAAACCGGTCACTCAATATTCCAAATTTGTGGATTAAAGTATACTCGTCTTTTATTTATATAATAAATAACATTACTTTACCTAGAATCCCTTTTAAGGAAATTAATTAAATAAAGGGGATGTCTACAAATAAGAAACAATGTGACAGAAACCGAACAGGATTAAAAGAATCAATCCGCCACAATTCGAAAAACAAAGCAACAAAAACATAAACAAAAGAATCGCGCTCTTTTTTAAAAACCGGTTTATTTTTTCGTCAAGGGAGGGAGGTGTCCTACGAACCGCTGTCAGAAGGAATCTCTTCCATCAGAATCCACGTTTGTTCTATTGTAGAAGATCTGACACCCAAACGAGGGTATCGCATTGTGGTTTCACCGTAAAAGGTTCATCTTCAAGTCCTTTTCACCCCAACCGGAGCCCCCCCCTTAACAATGTGTCAGAAATCTAAGAATACAAGTCAATTATTAAAAGAAATAAAAAAGAAGTTAGTTCGAGTCTTACCGGTTTTCTACTAAACCTCGTTGTATTTTATTTGCATAGTTAGACAGCTTAGAATTTTGAGTTCGGGGCGATAAGTGAGATCCAAATAACGAAATACAGTGCGACTAATGGGTTTTATTTTATTTAAATTTAATTTATTATGGTTCACAAACAATAAACAATACAAACGATATTGGTATAATAATCACAAATTGTTATTTGAGATTTACGTGAACAATTGTATGTGAACACAGCATGAAAAAAAAATAAAAAAAGGAAATATTTTATTTTTTTCAAATTGGCCAGCTTAATTGAATTCTATGATTGTTATAAGGTTACTAGCGGACCCGACAGACGTTGTCCTGCCCGAACGTTGGCTTGCCTGCTATCATCTTGGAAAAATACTTTTCATCTAGGTACTTGTTTGTGATTAAATTTCAAAACTAAAAATTGTTGACATTAAAAAAATATTGAATTTAAGTAGGTACTTGTTTATGGTTGAATTCCAAAACATAAAATAAATATTGTTTTCAAATATGGCATTCTTTTTGCAAACGTCAAACTCCGGTCGTCTCACCAACAAAGTGGTGTACTTATGTAGGAATACGATTTTTTAAAATGTATTGAATTAAATATTATTTTAGTATTACCAAACATCTAATAAAAGAAATAAATGGGTAGAAATTATAAGGAAAGAATCTGATTGAGATCCACAAAAAACAAATGCAGTTTGTAAACATTTAAAAACAAACTTTTTTCATACATAAAAAAAAACATCTTTCCATTTTTTTTGCAAATGCATTCTCCTCCAATGCAACCCTGGTAGATCGATGAATAAAACATTTATGCTCCTTACTTTTTCTACATATTCTATTGAAGATTTTAATATCTACGAACACGCACAGCGCAAAGATCTATATTTCTCTGAAAACCGCAACTAAATCGGTTGAGCACGTATAGAGGAATTATATATTTAAAGATAACAAATTATTTGACTTAACTAACATAAGTGACTATTTGATTTTATAAATTGTGTTACAGTTGATTGATTGATGATTTCATGTATCGTTAATGATATTAATATTAGCATTATTTTCTACATTATTATACAATCTAAACACACGTGATAATGCATTAAAGTGCGCCATATTATTATTGAAGGTTGGAAGATAAAATGTTGTGTCCGATCTCAAACGCCGACTAGAGACATTCAAGGGTACATTCTCTAAACAAAATGTAAAATCAACATGAAAATTAATTATTTTATAAAAATACACCAAGTTTAAAATCTGCCTCCTAAATTCCAACATATTAACACCAAAATATTCTAGGCGCTGATCATAAGACTGAAGGGTTCTGCCCAGGTTACATAATTAAAATGTAAGGATACGAAGATTTTTTTTGCACATATTCAATTAAATTAATATGAGTTATGTAATCTGGTGACCAGACTATAGATCCAATTTTCAAATAACTTCAAACTAATGAATTGTTTAACAAATTATCGATGATACAGATTTAAAAAGTTTACATATTCTGAATATAAATCCTAACATATTTAGGGCTTTTTAGTTGATATTTTTTCAATGAGTGTAAAATGTAAAGCGTGAGTCAATAGTTATTCCTAGATCTCGAATCGTGTTAACTGAATGAATACTCATAATGTTAATACTGTAAATGATACCTTTTGTTTTTTTTCTCCTTGTAAATATAATCTTGTAACATTTTTGTATATTTTATGTGCATATCATTCAGATTACACAAAGTAATTAAAGTATCGCGATATTTTTGCATTATTTGTTGTATAGCTGATGTTTCGATACTACAGAATATTTTTAGATCATCAACATAGAGCAGAAAATTACATTTTAAGAGACAACCAAGATTATTTATAAAAACTAAAAATAAAAGCGGCCCAAGATTTGATCCTTGTGGCACACCAGATGTCACAGGTACTGGTGATGATTCGAATCCATTTATGCAAACAGTATGGCTTTTGTTTTCTAAATATGATTACACCCGATGCAAAAAATTATCATGTACGTCAATTGCTTCCATTTTCTTTGTTTCTCTAATTAGTGAGAATACAGTGTGATTATTGATACTTTCTATGGCTTTATCTCACTAAGTTTTTCCAAGAAATGCTCGGTGACAACAGTTAAAAGACCAGAAAGGATGTGTATCTAACTTGGTCATTCTTTTGACTGTTTTTTAGTGCTGTCGACAACCCTAAAATTTTGAGAAGTTTTAGCTTTTTTATTCCAGTATACAGACAACACTTTTCAATATACAGGACAAACCCGCTTGTGTTTATGCAAGGATACCTCCATGTTGAACAATATTGCATTATACACTCATGTTTTTCAAGTTTTTGAAGATGTTTTTCGTTAAAAGATTATCTTATTTTTTAACATACTTTCAAGACATTAAATATATACTTATATCATCATTCCCTTTCCGCACCGAATGTTGCAAATGGCACTGTACTGATGCTAATCGCAGCGTATCTTAATCACTTTTGTTACATAAAAGTAAGATGATCAGTCTTGTGTTTCAGGTACCAGTCCAGGGACCATGAAATATTCTAGTGTAAAAACACCTTTTTCAACAAATATTTCAAATCAACCTTGTCGGGAATCAAACCCGAGACCTCTTGCATAGTAGGCAATCGCTCTAACCGCTACACCTCAAGTCTAATATTTTATTACATGTTATTTTTTATTTTTTTTACATTACACGTCTATATTTACAAATACATGTTAGCTATTCACCACTTATTCTACATTGTATTTTAGTGATTCTTCCCATTTGAAGAAACTAGTTAGTCAAACCAGATATGAATTTTGTAAAAGATTAAGGCTGCTTTGTCATCTGATCCAGTAAATTGAAGATCCTTGGACCTACCACAGGGAAGTGCCTCTTCGCCAAAGTTGTTTTAATATGGCACATAATAATTTACATTAGAGGTTTTATTTTTTGCTGTGTTCTTTGTTTACTACTGGCCCAAAACTAGATCAGACATGACTAAAAATTAAATACCGTAACTTATTGTAAGGACTTTAACTCTTAAAAGACTGTGCTGAATAATCCCTTTGCAGCCGGTGGTGTAACACAATGTGACCACAAGCATAAGTCGAGATATTTTGAAATGTAAGCTAAAATACCAAATTATTTACAATGGTATGTGTTAAAAATGATCTTTATTCAAAGATGTTACATAAAAAATATAAAATTAAAGCATATTTATGCAAAATAAAGTTAGAAATTGTGTTCATTCCTTTTAAAATCCCGCCAGCAAGCGCTGCCGCCCGCGTCTGGTTGTCGACTGAATTCCGAATTACACTTACGACTGAATTTAGCGGAAATAGATCAACCGGGAGACTAGAAAGTATGCTATGCTAATACAACTCTTATTTGAATGCAAAAAAGAATATCAATTTTTTATTGCAAATAAATACTAGATTTTATTAGAATAAATAAAAACGCTGTTAAAACATATTCTTAGAATAATATTGAAATGAAACCTAAAAAATTAGCAAAAAAAACTTGTAAGAAATAAAATAATAGTACGTAATACGTGATATAATCAAATCATAATTAAAATACACAAAAATGACAACGTAAACACGTTTTTTAAAACTAGTTACGAACAAATTTTTTGAACACTTTAAATGAAATAACTTTGCACACTTCCTTGGGTACACTTCCACTTATTTGTTTGACCAATTAGCGCTTTCATCCTCTAATGGACATCTTCAGACTGGCGAATATTATACAATGTAAGGATGATTTATAGAAATCAAAATATTATCTTAAGTGTGGAAATGAGTGGAAGTGTACCAAGTATTTTTGATTAATAACTTATATGTAAATGTATGTAAATATTACATCATTACAATGAAATTCCATCAAGAATTGTCAAAAAATAATTTAAATCAGATAAATTGTGAATAAATTGTAGAAACATTTCGGGAACACGGTGTGTTAAATACAGCGTCAGCTTAGTATACTACAAAAAACTTCACGCGACTGATGTGCTCTCTGTCCCACAAGTGGTATAATTCTGTATCGTGCTCTTTCGGTATTGTTTTCTCGGTCACTCAAGCTCCGCCCCTAACGAATAGTGTCCTTGTCGGTCTTCTGATATGCTATATTCTCGTGCTCTTTCTTATAAAATTTAATAAACCACTTATAATACTGGCATCTCTTTCGTTTGTTTAAATTTATTTTACAAAATGAAGAAATTGTTTTTTATAGAAAAAGCCCGTGCATTTTTCATAAAAATGTTTCCTTATTTTGGTGTAAAAAAGTCCATATAAGGATTACAAAAAATATGAGTTGGTTATTTAAAAAAATAAGAGAGTTATTAAATGTTTTTTACCCGAGGTAGACATCCGTTACCGCATAGCCACACATGAGTTAATATCCATCTCCTCCTTTCAAAAACTCTGCGACCTAGAGTATGCCGACGATGCGGTTATAATTGATGATTCAGTTGGGGATCTTCAGGTCACTGTAGATAAGCTAAATAGGTACTCCGCATGCATGGGTATAAAAATCAACATTGCAAAAACCCATGTACCCTGTATCAATTCGTGCTTTGATGCTCAAAATCCCCTGACTCTGTCAAACCAAATCATTGAAAAGATCAACAGTTTCAAATGGGTTAGGAGTATCAGGCGCCATATACAACAGTATGAAGGCTGTCTGAAGATCGGATATTTACTCAGTGAAAACCAAATGCCGCCTATAGAGGCGGCTATAGAGGCGGCATTTGGTTTGGAGGATTTGGCGGCACAGAAAATAGATGTTGAGCAGGCGTTCTTTAACGCCTGCGCAACATCTATTTTCTTCTACGGATGCGAATTGTGGCACCTCTTTAGGGCCCAAAACAGCGAAATTCTGAGTTTTGAGAATAGGTGTCTCAGAAGAGTCTTAAGTGTGCGGTGGTTAGACTTTGTGAGGAATGAAGTGTTCAGAGAACGGATGACAAATGAACGGATGACCGGTGACAACTATCGTCAAGCGGAAGCAATACGGTTGGCTAGGCCATTTACTGCGGATGCCTCCTGAGAGTCTTAACCACGCTTGCCTTATTTATAAGGCATCAGGTTCTCGACGTCCTGGACGTCCCCTGTTAACAGTTTATGTCAGAACTTCGTAATGAGAACCTCATTTGATAAAACAAAAAGGTGTTGGCAGCCGATAGAGATGCATGGAGGCTCTTTAATAATAGGAATAATAATGATGAAGGACTTTGTCCTCTTTGAATAATGAGTCAGGTGGAAGGGTAGGAAGACACTTTCAAATTATTTTTAAAAACTGTTTTTTGGATTATCATAGGCTGTCTATAGATAGCTGAAGCACAGCTTCCCCATCCTATTACATTTCATGTTGCCACTGATTAAAAGAGTGCAAAGTACACCAAACAAAAAGCGTTGTGGTCAAATATATTTCCTGTAAATTTGATTAATAGCTTCAGTCAGAATTAGTTTCACAATTTTTTTTTTTAAATAAAAACCACGCAGCATATTGATTTGGAATTGGAGCAAAATGGGTCTCGAGACAGGTAAAACTTCAGAATAAAAACGTTATTTGTGAAAAGTGTGCGAAGAATGTAGATAAATATGTCCCGAACGAAATTTGAAATAAATTGTTGTTAAGATTCAAAGAGATGGATTGTCTGCCCTTTTCTGTATTTCTCGGGACATTGTATTTTCTATATTTACAGCCCGTACCTCGCACAATAAAGGTGTATTCAGAATTCAATTAATATTAAAATCAGTGGAAAAAAAGTATTTTCACTCTCGGAGTAAAACAGTGAGCGAAATAATTTATTCAATACAATTCTTATTCCATTAAAAAAAATCTACCTGACATAATATACAACGAGAATATACGATTGCGCAGGGACAAAAAATTCGTTTTTATCTTGATAACTAAAAATTCAAAAACTAAAAGCACTCTCAGTTTATTAGGAATTAATTAATTATTGGACTAAGGATAAGAAATATTATGTCATACTCATTGATATTCCACAAATCACAACTTATGACACCAAAACAATTGTACGCTAAAACAATACTCACGTACATATTCAAAAACTACTTTTACTCAAATGAAAGATATAACCCCTACAATACATCACATACAAATTATATAATCACTAGATTCTCACCACAAAGACAACTCGAACAAATACAAACTAATACCACTTTCGGACAAAAGGATTTTGAGTATTTTTCAATTAAAATCTATAACCTACTTTCACTATCTATTAAAAAAATTAGTTACCAGAAAATGTTCAAAAAGGCTATAAAAAAAAAGATAGTGGAGTTAGGTATAAGTAAAATTGATTTTTTCATTTGCCCAAACCAATATTGAATCAAATGCTCCACAAGTTTAGAGCTTCTGTTAGGTTTTTGTTCTTTCATTCTGCGTTTTGTAATATAAATAATACAGTACATAAATTAATTATTAACACCAATACGCAGTGTTTAAAACTGTCCGAACATTTTATTAATTATCTCTGTTTATTAAGTTAGTCTTTTTGTTTATTCTCAAATGTAAAAATATTTAAAAAAAAAGTATAATGTTAATTATCCTCGGCACGGGTAACCCCAGTGAGGTCACATTATTTTTATTATTAATTATCGTTAGTTAGATAAAAAATATGAATAAATAAATATTTTAACACTATTTATTTATTTAATTACTTTATATGCATACATAGTTAACATACGAGTACATATGCATAAGGGTGGGCATATTGCCTAAATGTAATTTCCTCATACTTACCCAATCTATCTTTCTTCGATTTGAGAAAATTAGAGGTATATGAATATATTGCAGGCATGTTATAATATTTTTCATTATAAAACAAAACATTGATATCAACAGTATGTGTGTTTTCGAAATTGAAATTGACTAAATATCTACACTATATTATGAAGAGAAGAGATGGTAAAGAGGGAGAGAAAGAAGAAGGGGGGGGGGAACTCAAATATTCATAATGTGACATTTTAAACGTAATTCGAATGTATGGGAATTAGGTTGCTGAGGGTTGGAGCTCCTACCCCAATTAAATATTGACAGAAAACAGAAGGTGATGATTGATGCGTGAATTTATAACACACAGGGAATAAAAAATGCATTGAATTATGTCGAGTGTGACGGCGATGAGGTGTTGAACTGGCCGCACTTGGACTTCATGCTACAACTGAGTGACTGCGTCGAGCTGACTTGTTGGGCTGACTGTTCGGACTGACTGGGCTGTCTGAGCCTTGCCACGCCCTGTGGTCTCTTTATAGACCACGTTCCTTTGCTCTTTATATCTCTTTAGTAGGAAAGAACTATTTTAATGTACTGCGAGAACTTTTTAAATGCATTGTATTTAATATGAAACAATGACTCTCTTCATCGGTCGTCGATCAATATTTCAGGTAAAATTATTGCACGTGTGTGTGTCATCGATCAATGGACTATGAACACCACAAATGTAAATAAAGATCAGCTACTACTGTAAAAGAGGAGGAAAAAAAATAGAGCGGTGAATGGCTATTAAAAGGGTTCTCTCGTAACTAAAATTAAGAGATAGCTCATTCTGTGATAGATGTTGGAAGAGTTTTCTTAGATAAACAGGAGAAGTGGGATGCTTTTAAATATTGTAAAGAAGTGATACAATGTGAATATTTCTTCTATGCATGATAGCCAGTGTAATTTATTTATTTATTTGTTTGGCACTTTATTTACATACACAATATATATATACATGTAAGGGCGGGCATATTGCCTTGAGGCAATTTCTTCCTACCTACCTTAACCTTTCAGTTTGAGAAAATTACAAGTACATGGACATATTGAATCTTACAATTTTATACAAAAATTAAAAATAAAGATTAACAAAATAAAAATATTTAAAAAATTAACACTATACTATGAAGAGAGGAAAGGAGATGGAAAAGAAAAAATGAGGATAAAGGAACAATTGAAATATTTAGATAGTGATAATGCAATCTTGACTTAAATACAAATAAAGAAGGGGCGTCTCTTACATTAGTGGGTAGATAATTCCACAATCGAGCGGCTACTACTGTGAAAGAGGGAGCAAGAAAATTAGAGCGATGACAGGGTATTAAAAGGGTTCTCTTGTTACTAGAACAAAGAGAAAGCCCGTGTTGTAAAAGGGGTTGGAAAGCTCTCTTAGATAAACAGGCGAAGTGGGATTATTTAAAATATTATGAAGAAGTGATAGAATGTGAATGTTTCTTCTATGCCTGATACTGAGCCAGTATAATTGCGTGCGATATTCGGTTATGTGGTCAAATTTGCGAAGATCATAGTATAATATTCTACAATCATTCTTACTTTAACCTTGTACATTGCAAGCAAGGTATTGAATAATGCAACTTCATATATAAAAAATAAAAAAAAATCATTCTTACTTATCAAGTAATTTAGAGTTAGCATCTAGATAACATACATCCGCATAGTCAAGGAGTGGAAGAAGTAAGCTCTGAACTAATGTTTGCTTTGAACTAATAATTCGCAAGAAATTCTGTAATGTTTTAAGTGAGTGCAAACTGCTATTAAGCTTACGACTGATTTCATTAACCTGATCGAGCCACCCTTAAGGCTAATGAATGAAGTCATGAATGGAATTTTTTTATCATCTATTTTGAAAAGAGGAAGTGTGGAAAAATTCACTTTTGAATACATTTTTTTTACTACCAGCAAGTACAATTTGGGTTTTTTTGGATTTATGAGAAGTCCATGTTTTTTTGTCCATGAAGAGACATGCTCGAGTGCAAGTGACTTTACTCTATTTGTTTCAACGTGTAGTTGCATGCGATATTCGGTTATGTGGTCAAATTAGCTAGGTGCAGCAATAAGCACTTGTCTTGTGTTCCATTACTAGAGTTCTATTCCATTCCATAGTTCTAGGTTGGAACTCAACTTGAAGTCGGCAAATGTAAAGCAGCGTAAAAAAGCGCGATATACTGCTTTGATTACAATATTTTGAGTTTGGCTAAATGTTTGTAGAGAACAGAATGAGTTTCACCCCCTAGGGAATCATTAAGATTAACATATTACAACAGGCAACATGGTAAATGTTAAGGTGAATGAATTTTAAATAACAAACTTAGTCATAATGGTGAATGTAACATTGTTTTAAGTGACCACTTGATGACAGGTCGTAAGCACTGTAAATGCCTACATTTACATGTTTTCTTTTATTTGCGGCCTCCGTGGTGTAGTGGCTAAGACACTGGACTCACAAACGAAAGATTCCGGGATCGATTTCCGGTGAGAACTCAAAAAATCAATATGATTTTTCTAAATCCTGGGTGTTATATGCTGTAATTCATCACAGTAATTGGGCCTGTTGGGGAAAAAACAAAAATCTCCATCCCTTTTATTTTTTGTTAATCTTAATGACTTCACATATGAACAAACTCAAAATATTGTAGTAAAACAGACTGATCCAAGAAGAAGTTTCACAATTTAAAAATTGTTTTCAGGCGTTGCCTAGTATGAAAAATAATTCGATCATATAAATCTCTTCACAACAATAAAGGTTTCAGCTCTTCAACTTCACTAAAATCAACAGATAGAAGAACTGAAGAAATATTAATGTTTGTAGACAAAAAAAACTGGATAAGAAGCTAAAACACTTGAAAATTGTTTTCAGGCATTGCTTAGTTTGTGAAATAATTCGATCAGCTTAATCTTTTCACAACAATAAAGGTTTCAGCTCTTTAACTTCGCTAAAATCAAAAGATGGAAGAATTTAAGAAAAATTTATGTTCAAACACAGACAGACTGGTAAATGTTAGACAGTGCGTAAAGTGGAATCTTAAACCAGCCAAAGACAGGTCATAATCCGTGTAATTGCCTAAACTTCCATATTCCCTTCTCTAAAATGTTCTTTATCCCTTTTGCAATTTTTTTATCAACTTTAACTTTTTTTTAAATCAGCAATAACTTTCACTATTTTTACTTGTTTCCATAATATTCATAATAGTTTTATTATCGATAACTATTCAGTCTCTAAAATCACTAAAGATTTTCACCATTTCCGTATTATTTTCAGGAAAATCGTATTGCGAAACTTCAGCAGTTGGTTGGTCAGTATTAAAGCGTAAGCAAATGGCTTCCAATAATAAAGCGGATCCTCTCAGGCATCGACGCTGCTTTTTTGTTTACCCGCTCAACTTCAAATGAGCTTCTGAACGAAAACAATAACCGCACCTAACAACCCCAAAAGTTGTCGAGGGTTCCCGAGACTTTCCAAGTTGGCCGTAGCGTTGTACTCGGAATATGGCTCCGAACTTGTAAACTAATTATTAACAATATTCGATACAGATTGCTTCCGGGGTATTTACCTAACAATATATGAATGATAAAAAGAAACAGTAATCCGGTTGCCGTTTTTTTACTTACTACTCTTAAAATGTCCACAGGATTTTCATTTTTATTTTTTCCCTTTAACATTCACAAACTGTTTTCTTTCTAAGATTTAAAGAAAAAAATGCATGTCCCATAATTATTAAAACACAATTATTTACACTTTTTTTTTTAACCTCATTTTTTTTCAATTTTTGTTGTTGTTGTAATCAAAAATTAAAACGGGTTCATTGAATCGTAAATCAATGTATTTAATATTATATATCGTTCAACGCATTTAAACGAAAATGAAATGAAATGAAAATAAACTTTTTTTTTTGGTTTTAAATTCGTTTATTTATTTATTTATTCAAATTTATTGCTTTAAAACTATAATTAATAATAAAAATAATATGACCTCACTGGGGTTTCCCGTGCCGAGGATATTTAAAAATACACTTTTTTGAAATTACATTTGAGAATAAACAAAGAAGACTAACCTAAAAAACAGAGATAATTAACAAATATTCAGACAATTTTAAAAACAAGATATTTATGTACATCTATATTATTTATATTACAAAACACACAATGAAAATAACAAAAACCCAACATAAGCTATGCACTTGAGGAGCAGTTAATTCAATATTGGTATGGGCGAATGAGACAATCCATTTTACTTCTACCTAGCTCCACTATCCATTTTTAATAGCCCTTTTAAACATTTTTATTAACTCGTATATTCATTACAATTTATTTTTTTTCATACTCTATTGTTGATAATTGTATTTTTTACATCTTTTGAAAAGTTTGTCTAAGTCTTTGGTTTTGTTTTGTCTGGTAGTTTATTGTATAATCTCAGTCCCTGATTTATTAGTCTCGATTGTCCTTGTCTCGTTTTGGAATGTTGGATATGATATTGTTATGATATTCTTGTAATACTATTTTTTCAAAGTTTTAGTTCTTTGTCTATAATGATAAATAATCAAATAAATTTTAGGGATTCTAATTGAAAAAGTTCATTGGCATTTAAATGTTTAGTTTTTTTAGAGTTCTTTAGTTAGTGTTTGTTAAGGGAGGTCATATACTAGTTTCAATAATTTATTTTGCTGTCGTTGTAGTCTGTTTATGTCATTTTGGTTTTCTGCTCCCATAATTGTTTGATGTAACATATTTTAGATTTGAACTAGGCTTAATACATAAGATTATTTACCGTTTTTAAAACAATTTTGATTTTTGAGAAAAGACTAGATAATGTTTCTATTTTGCTAATTAAATTATCGATGTGAGTTGTTCATGTCAATTGTTTTTGTATTGTCAGTCCTAAATATTTAACATATCCAATTTCAATTAGTAATTTTTCGTTTATGTAAGCATCTATTTTATGTTATTTTTTTCTGGATTAAAAATGTATAAAATTATATTTTTTCTCATCAAACCTAAATGAGTTTGTATTTGTCAATTTAGTCAACATAATAAGATCTAAGTCATAGCCATAGGTCATAGGTGGTCTTGGTCATAGTGTTTGTCTTTGTTTATCATCAACTCAATATTTTTATTCTTTTACTCAGTATTTTTATCTCTCATTAAATACAATTTCATGATTTAATTTTAAACCTTTTCTTTCTTTCTTTATTTTATTTACATTTTTAGATATTCATTTAAATAGGCACTTTTTATTTTCTTACTATTCATTTTTTCTGTAGATATGAATTAATATTTTCGATTGACTGTGTTTTATTGTTTATCTTGTTTTGGTTACATTTATGAGCTTACATATATAGTTACATATTTATAAACGTATATTTTTCTGTGTTTAAAATACATTAAAGTAAATGGCTATTTTCTTGTTTAGATTGTTTTTTTTTTTCAATTTTCCTACTTTTTAAAATAAAATTTTAATCCATTAAATCTGGTTTTGTTGAGTTTTTTCTTTTCTATCTTCTAAATAATATTTTTAATTTTTAATGCATCCAAAACAAAATAGTGTGTGTTACTTATTTTATATGTTTACAATATTATGTCTGTACAAGAGAATAAAGATATTTGATTATTAATTAAAATTAATGTCTGAGCACCCGATGACAAACTATTATTTTGTAGTTTATTTTGACAAAAAATGTTTTGAAATGTATTAACATTATAATATTTATTTTTTTTAAAGTACGTCTTAACCTTAAGATTGAGTTTTAATATTTTTTCCTATCTATTAATTAAGTTTAACTTATAGTAAACACCCAATATAATGACTTCTTGCTGTTTTAAATTTAGAAATTAAGATGTTACCAATTTTTCAAGGCCTTGTGTATACGTTTTGTGAAGCAGATGATTATTTATTCACGTACCTTGTTTTATTCTACTTGATTCTGGTTAACTTTATGGCCTCTAAAACATTTCATACACTATGACTCTACATAACAGTTTATGGCTCACTCGTAAAATGATATCATAAAGATATTATGCAAATAGTCCAAACATTAATTACTTTAACAGCTAACACTACAATGGAGCCAGCAACTCTTGTGCGTTATATCCTCTAGAGATACGTATGACATAAGATAGATAAGAGAAATTAGACTTACACAACGCAAATATAACAATAAATAATACATATTATTATTTAGTAATCATAAACTTCAGTATTATTCATTTATTTATTTATTTACGGCCGTAACACATTTGTACAAATTGTAAAACATAGTTAAATAATAAAGAAGAACATAGTAAAGGGGAAGCATAGTTAATAATATTGTTTGTATAAACAAACAAGATTTTGAATTGGGTTGTGGTCCCGTGGCTAGTGTTGCGGACTCACGGGCCAGAGGCCCGAGGTTCAAACCCCACTCTAACCCAACTTGATTTCCATTTTTTAATAGTGAGTTATTTACAACTCGTTGAAAATGGCTATCGAAATTGAAATATTTGTGTAAATTATAAGAACGCAAATATATATATATATAAAAAAAAAACGTCATAACGGTTATGCACAGTAAAAAAATTATATTAGATTTGTGATATAACAATGAAACATCGTTAGAAAAGTAAAAAAATATTTTTATTAACGACAGTAGCCAATTTATGAAAATTGTAAAACACATTTAAAAGGTAATATGATATAAGATACATATAATACATTTTTTAAATAAATCTTAGGTGGAAGGAAATTTATGTTTAAAAAATATATATATATTAAGCCAAATATGTAGTTTTATAAATGTTTGTTAAAGGCAGATTTGCCGTTTAAGCTAATAAAAAAAAAAAAAAAAAACATTATGTGTGTTGTTAAAGTAATTGTAAATAAATTAAATTTTACATAATTATAAACAGATTGAGTTTTTGATAATTATATACATACATTTTAAATATTATATATCTGTGGGGCTCATAGTCCATAGTCAACGACACACACATGTTAAAACATTTCACCACAGAGCAAAGACCGATAAAGCGGTTTCATCGTTTTCTATAGAATCCAATACAATAAATTATGCAACTCTTACAGTTTTGCACAGAAAGACGAGAGCATCGTTTAACAGTACGTGAACACCGTCCCTACCATCGAGATATGAACAACAAAGGAACGCGGTCAATAAAGAGACCACAGGGCGCAGTCAACGCCCAGTTCAGTTCAGTCAGTCCAGTTCAATTTAGTCACACAGTTGCACTATGTAGGTAAAAAAGTCTTGCATTAACTGTAAAATAACAAATAAATAAATTAGTGTTGGGATTAAAACCTCGTTGTGCACTGCCAGTATAGCTTTAATTGACATATTTATACTATGGGACCCAACAGGCGGTGTCCTGACTGAACGATTGCCTGCTCTTAGCTGGTTCAGAAAACGCAATTTTTGAATTTTCTGGAAAATTTTTGATTTTCGATAAACTATATTCTATATGATATTTGACATTAAGATTGCAGCAATTTGAAATACACAGACATTAAAATAACATAAACAAAGAAGACGGGCTGAAATTAAACTCAACATGGTTTCCAGCACTACAAACTACAAAAATGAATAGAAATGTGCCTACTGCCGACTGCGACACGGTACAAATTACTAGTACTTGAAAACATACTTTTTTCTACAAAACACTCAGTTTACCCTGAAGATGGCTCCTGCAATGGTAACCAAAACGTCGGAACAAATCCAAATCCACACACTTTATCACCCAAAAAAGAAACATAGATTGAAAATTTATATATTTACAAAAACGCGCAGCGCAAAGATATACATTTCGCTGAAAACCACACGTAAATCGGTTGAACCGTTTAAGAGAAGTTCAGTGACATCACACGTACGTAAAGATTAGCAATTACTGTGCTTAGTGCGCCTTTCATTTTTTTGCCCTTATTTACTGTCCTGTCAATATATATATATATTTTAAATATATTTGTTTTCACATTTATTATGCATTCAGTAACCTCACAATAATGAAATAGTCTGTTTTTTAATTAATACGATTTTTTTAATGTAAGTACATATTTGTTAGCCTTCTTTAAAAAAATAATAAAACTCACTGGAAAGTTCTGTGTTTGAAAATAAAAATAGGTAATATTTTATGATTTCTTCGGCTCCGTTAAATTCCTTAGTCTTTGTAGAGACACCATCTTAGAGGAATGATTACATATTTAATATGGTGAGTAATTAAGTGCGATATGTTCGTCCTGTTGCCTAATGGGTCACATTCATTACGGGGACCACTGACTATCGGGTGACGTCAGCTTGAACTGTGGCAAGATAAGGAATTTACACCCCTAATGGTACACGCTACCAGGCTCTCGATTACAAAGTGACGATAAGAATTTTATCGATGTTTATTTTATTTAATTAAAATTATTAAAAAACAGTTTGTTTTTATCCCCTTATTCATTTATTTACCGACCGGTTTCAAAGTTACACAAGCTTCTTTATAAAGGTATAGTTTAGAAATGAATATATTATTAGAATTAACAAATTACAACAGGGATGGAGAATACCTTAAATAAGGGAATATGGAAGTCAAGGTATTTAGAGGGCTTATGACCTGTCGTTGGCTGGTTTAAGTGGCCACTTTACACACTGTGTAAGATTTACTATTTTGCCTATGTTTGAGCATCCATATTTCTTCTATTCTTCCATTTGTTGATTTTAGTGAAGTTAAAGAGCTGAAACCTTTATTGTTGTGAAGAGATTTATCTGACTGAATTATTTCACACTAGGCAACGCCCGAAAACAATTTTTTCAATTTTTAAACTTCTTTACTTTAAGATTCTTCTAATCGTTTCTTTGAATCTCTTAAAATATCTATGTGTAAATTTATGTTTTTCATTTTTTTAAATGTAATTACAATTTTATTTAATTTTTCATCTGAGCATGTTTTTCATTCTTAATTTTAATTCTTAACTTTTAATTAATTTTACAAATTTTCTTCATTTTTAATATTGTTGTCGTTTGTAAATACTAACTACAAACTTTAAAATTTTTGTACTTAAATTTTAATTTTTAAACAACTTCCGTTTATGTTTTTTTTTCCTTCTCTTTTTTATACTTTCATTAATAACCTTACATATAATTACTTTATAATATGGAAACTTCACTGTTCCATTTGAGTTAAGTCTGACTTTTTAAAATATAAAACTTTGTAACTGTACTTTTGTAATGTTTTCTAAATAAAAGAAAATAAAATAAAATAAAAATGTCTTCTTGCCCATTCTAATCATTGTGGTTTCAGATGTGACAGGGTTTGTAAAACACCCTGTATACTGTATGTCAACCATTTTTGGTAATGTGAAATATTAAAATTAGAGTTTATTATTTTATCGACAAACATCGGTAAATTGCTTGCTGTTTTATTGTAATGCGGGTCCTGGATAGGAGTGTAACTGCAACTAATTCTCCCACTCGTGTTCAACATCTGCTGTGACGTAATGAGATCTCGGTAACTAAGTCTCTTAACAAACGTCTTTTCTATTTTACCGGTAAAAGTGCGCCAAAGTTATTCAGATACCTTTATTAAAAAAATCGTATGCATTTGACCATGATGTACATTGAAGATAAAAAATGTTTGTCATTTTTTTCAAAATGAGCGGTTGCCTACTACGCCTGACCTGCTCTTGCCTTAAGGAGAAGGCTGACGGTGAATCATGCATTTCCAGTACTTAAACAACAATATCATCGAAAACATCTAAAATACTGATTACCTGGTGCAGATGTCAAATTGCTGACAGTCAGGGAAATAAAAAATGACCTAAATTCCTCATTTGGAAGGAGAGAGAACAATAAAGATAGCTTCTATGCATAGAATTAAGAATAGTCGAGAAGGAGCGTAGAATCATATTATAATACATCGGACTGTGTCCAATAATTTCCCTATATAAACACACTTTCGCCGCGCGCATATTTGAAGTCACCGCGTAATATTGCCAGATCGCGAAGAATATAACGATATTACAAATGTAAGGTAAAAAAATAAATTTATTAATTTTTCTGTAATTTTATTGCGCTTTCGGAAACATTGATTGACACAATAGAGTAGATAAGTAAAGAATCATTTAATAAGAGTAATTGAATTTATGAACTTTGAACTTAAAATATAAAACGAATTTTATTTTACATAAAACGAATGTTTTTATATCGTGTTAAATAATATTTGATGTTTTAAAGATAATTTCGGTCAAATATCCACCACGGCGTTGTTTAATCCAAGGTTCAATTTTCATTATTTCTCTTATTATATGAGCAAAGTAGGGTATAAAAATTTACTACTCAGGCAGCACTAACAAAATTTGCATTCTGTTTCTTCGACAATCTGACAGATGAAAGAATTATTAAATTTTTAAGTAATGCATTTGTGACATACACAGTCATTTGATAATTACACATGAAATGTGATTGCATCCTGTTTCTTTAAGATCTTAGCAGTATTTCTACACTTTAAAAGGACACAACACGGCATGGTTAATGCCATGATACCTGCGACGTGTTAAACCAATGTTTGCTCGTAATCTTCATTGAAAATTAGGTAAAGTCTATCTAGTTTAGTTATAGCCAGATCAAACAGAGTACTTTTAGGCAAACTATAAATTTGAGATGCACACCGTAAGGAAAGTTTATTCCTAAAAACTTTTTCAACTTTTTTATAATTCATTTTTTTTGCCACGTTTTTTTTACTACATTTTTTACTATGTTTTTACTACATTTTTACTATGTTTTTACTACAATTTTACTATGTTTTTACTACAATTTTACTATGTTTTTACTACATTTTTTACCATGTTTTTACTCCATTTTTTACTTTGTTTTTCACTTTGTCCTGTATCTTTATAACTGTTTCTATAAATTGATTACTGTTTTTTATATTTTTTGACTGTTTTAGAACGGGGTAAATAACCCTAGTTAGACAGTCAAAGCAACTTTACATAAATTATAATTTTGTGTATGTAATATAATGATAATAATAAATAAAAATAAATAAAAAACTTTTTCAATTTTATGCTGTCTTGAGCCTTGAGCCACGACGTTATTTAATCTGTAAAAAATAAAGCAATCTGACAAGAGAATAAACGAATTGTAAATAATAAAACGTGTTCGGTCTAAGGAGTTATTAGACATCAAAATAAAATGTTTTTATGAAAGAACATACAAAAACTTCTAAAATCTACTTCGAAACATAATTTAAAAATATTTACAAATAGAAATAATTGATAATTTTTAATGCTTTCGAATAAACAAATTATAATTTATCGACTCCAACAATTTAATTCGAACAAATACTCAATAGACGATGGTTGCAAATTATGTGGGTTTGCACTGTTCAAGTATTGTCACAACTTCTACATCCTTTGTACCCACAATGTACGTATTCCCGCATAAGAATACCCCTCTGTTGTGAGAAGACCGGAGTTTGACGTTAGCAAAAAAAAATCCATATTTGAAAAAATATTAGACTTAACATTTGCGTTTTCCATGGATGTAATAAATAAAAATAACGAATGCACACTCCGAGCTATCTACGCACACACACATGAACGCACATACTCAAACATATACATTACATGCGGCATATATACAAAGCATAAACCACTCAAGATGCTCATTCAGCAACTATCCCAAATAATCGAACCCATGAAGAAATTTTCTGTATAAATGCAACGTGCAGTTAAAAATGCCTACATCAATACTGAGTCCATTATAATTTCTACAGGTACGTCTAATGAATGAATTCGAGGTATTATTTTATTATTATATGTTAAATATATTTATCTTGAAAATATTGCGTCAAAGTTTCATAAAAAATCTTAAAAAGCATTTCACGTAAATGGCGGAAATTCAGAATAAAAAATCTGAATAAACGCTTTACGAAAAAAAGATTTTCTCAGGAAAACGTGAAAGTGTATGAAGTGCAGATCTTTCGTTACAATAAGCAGAGTCCCATAAACAAGGGATGTATTTACCAAACATACTCGCAGTACATACATATGTTATATGACACTACAGGGGTGTCTAGTACAATATGTATACAGCCAGTGTAAGGGGAAAGTTTCATAACGTAATGAGGAATAATGTACGCCCTGGGAACTAATGGTTCCTTTAGCGGCCCATAACATCCACTTGTAGCCTTGCGGCTAATGGACTTTACGATTATTTATTTTCTTACCTTTTAAAAGTTTAACGGGACCACTCCCCCCTGTTTAAAGTTGCTTTTAATGTTTGGCTCAACCTCTTCAAGTCGAGAAATCATTCAACTATTTTTGTCATCGAAACTTTTTAAGCGCATGCAACCCGCTGTAGCATCGAGTAAAAACTAGGGTTTCCCGTCTTAACATAAGCGTGTGTGGTTACCTTTTCATTCTTATTCTCAAATCACTCACTTAATACCCATCCACAATTCATTTTTCTAATTTAGATATTATCTAGTGTCCATGCGGCTCGACTCTGGAATCATCTCCCATCCACCATTAAAGATGTTACTGCAGTATCTCTGTTTATATCACGACTAAAGAAACATCTCCTTTCTCTTCCTTAATCTCTTCTCCTTTCCTGTTTCCTCTTATTTTCCTTTTCTAATTGAGTAATGGTATTGATTTAAGATAATTTATACACAAAAACATTAATTTCTATTTTTATCTATCTTAAGCTTTTTTATTTTAATTTATTATGTAGAATATGTTTTGCAATTTCAATTATGAAAATAATTATTTTATTTTATTGCTTGGTTGGAAGAAATTTCCATTTGGCAATAAGCCCGCCAATGTTAACATTATGTACAAAAAGTTGAATAAAAAAAAAAGTGACTCGAAGACCAAGTCTAATATTTTTTCAAATATGGATTTTTTTTTGCTAACGTCAAACTCCGGTCTTTTCACAACAGAGGGGTATACTTATGCAGGAATACGATTTTAAAAAATTATTGAATTTAATATTATTTTAGTATCACAAAAAATCCAGTAAAAATAAATTAATGGGTAGAAATTTTAAGGAATTTAAAGAAAGAATCTGATTGAGATCCAACAAAAACTAATGCTGTTTGTGTACATTCAAAAACAATTTTTTTTTACCACACTAAAAAAAAAACATCTTTCCATTTTTTTTAATGCATTCTTCTCGAATGCAACCTTAGTAGATCAATGAATAAAACATTTATGCTCCTTACTTCCTTTTTACAAATTAAATTGAAAATTTTAATATCTACGAACACGCACAGCGCAAAGATCTATATTTCTCTGAAAACCGCACGTAAATAGGTTAAGGCGTTTAGGAGGAATTCAGCGACATCACACATACAGAGAAATTATAAATATAATGATAATAATTCTCTCAGACGAAATTTTCATTGATTAAGTTTGCGTTTTACTTAACATAATTATTCACTGCATACAAATTTATACGTAAATCGCGCACGGAAAAAATAATGCAGAATCGGATTGCGGTCCCGTGGCTATTGTTGCGGACACAGATGAGGTCTGAGGTTCCGAACACCACTCGACCCCGATTTGATTTATATTTTCTAATAGTGCTGTCATTTAATTTAACCTTTGTCAAATGAAAATCTTTACTTTTCAAGCGTTTACTCTTTGAATTGTGATTATTAATTATGTGTAGTACTGTCTCTGGTGCTGATTACTTTAGGATATGCCTCTATCACTCCAATAACTTATATGTTAAGATACTTAAATATTTATTTATTGAATCTCAGGTTTACAAACAGTAAAAAAAAATCAATACACACACATCAATATTCATAAAATACAAAAAAAAACACTTCTGAACACTAATAAAATAAACAGTAATTAGTTTATGGTTTCGAAAAATCAGAATTAATAACAAGATCCTTACAGTTAGCAACAAAAAAACCTCGATAAAGAAGCTTGTTTAGTTTTGAAACAGGTTGGTAGAAAAAATGAAACAAGTGATTATAAAAGAAATTGTTTTATATTTATTTTATAAAACTTAATGAAACAAATATAAAAGATTTTTTTAAATTAATTTTAATTCATTTATTTATTATTTCGTACAATATCACATTTTAATTATTTTTTAAAATTATTTTTTTTACAGGACTCACCGAGCCAATTAATATGGCTTGTCGGTAAATATCCTTTTCATTAAAATATATGATAACACAACATAGTTGTAAAATAATAATTAATACTAACTTCAATATGAGGAGCGAAAAAAAAGTACGTATAATTTATGTTTTTAAATAATATTTAGAAAAATGTAAAAAAAAGCAAAAAACAAGTAAATTATATCGCAATTAAAAGATAAAAAATAAATACAAAACTGGAGTAGCAAAATTTAAAAGAGAAGTGTGTGCACACATTTATGTAATAATCCGTAAGGGTTTACAAATAATAAAAAAATAGGCACAAAGCATTTTATTAAAAACTTTTTTTCTTTACATATCTATATATTTTTCCATTTTCATATCTATATATATATCTACATCTATATCTATATCATATCTATATCTACATCTATATCTAAGTCTATATCTTTATCCCTATCTTTATGCATATCTATATATATATATATACCCGCACACGCACACATACATATCCATATCCATACATACACACATATGAACATATATTATATACACACATATAAATATACATGTCAATATTAGATATTTATATTTCTGTTTTACATAAATCTATGTTTACAAATATTTAATTTTATTAATAAATAAACTCCTGATCGAATAGCCAATCTATTATTTTGCCCTTGTCTCTTTTGGTAGTGCCATTTCTAAGATTGTTTAGTAACAAATTAAACATAACTGGAACCACATATTTTAGAGTTCTTTTCCCATATTTGTTGCTTGTCTTTGGAATCACTAAACCTTAATTTTGAGGGAATCTTGTGTAATAACCATGTTCCAGTAAAATTTTGAATCTATCACTTTTTCTTTGTTCCAAAATGTTATGTTTATTAAATAAAGTATAATATGGTATAATATGTAAAATATTGAAACTGAACTATTCGAAAATAAATTAAATAAACAAATTTTATATAAAACTCGATAATACATAACCAAAAAATCAAATTAAAATAAAATTTTGTTTTCAGAAATTTAATTTTCAACATAAATTGCGTATTCAGTTAAATCAACATTCGATACGAATCTTTTTTTAAAATAAAAAAAATGCTTTTTAACTTTTGGTTTTTTGTTTGATATTCTCGTGAGATAAAACAGCTGTTATCTTTTACAAAATAAATTATCAAATTAAAATTGAATAGACCATAGAGTATTTTATTTAAGATATAAAAAAATTGTATTCTCAATTTTCTCATTTCTGTTCTCACATTGGTATCTTGGAGGATGGCCAAGTGTTTGAGGGGTTTGATAATGGATAAAGTGGATGGTGTAAAAGTAGGACATTTTTAAAACTGAAAAAGTTTAATAGATTTATGTGCCTTTTTTGTTTCTCGTATAACATAAAACTCGAGCGTCGAGTCTTTAAAAAGGCTGTTAACAAAATTTCATTGAAAAAATAGTTTGTACCGGATGCTCCTTATTTATTTTGTTCACAATATATTTATGAACATGAAATTAAGAATAGTTCAGAAAAAGCGTAGAATCATATTTGAACACATCGGACTGTGTCCGAAAAACCCCCACTTTGCCCCATTTTTGACGCGCGCATGCGCGAAACCGCCGCGTAGTGTTGCCATATCGCAAAAAATATAATCATAACACAAATGTAAGATAATTACATTAAAAAATAACCAATTTATTAATTTCCCTAAAATTTCATTTTACACGCGGTAACGTTGATTGACACAACAGAGTAGATAAATAAATGGTCATTTAATAATAGTAATTTAATTAATGAACTTTGAACTTATAAAATATGAAATATAAAAAAATATAATATTTTTATTTCATGTCAAATAATATTTGATGTTTTAAAGATAATGTCGGTCAAATGTCCACCACGGCGTTGTTTAATACGATAAGTCCAATTTTAATCCGTTCTCTCATTAGATGAAAAAACAAGGGTAAAAATTTTACTACCCTGGCAACACTCATAAATCATCAATTTTGTTTTCTTTGACAATCTGATAGATGGAAAAATAAGAATTCGCTACTTACACACGCATTTGCTCCTTACACATGAAATGTGATCCCACCCTGTTTCTTTAAGATTCCATCAGCATTTCTACACTTTAAAACGACACAATACGGCTTAGTTGAATTCAAATCGGGAATTGCGCACCAAGCAACGTATACAAAGAAACTAATGAGTCAAAACGTAAAACTATTCGTTTAAGAGTAGTTTAGTCGCCTTTTGTTTCTGGACTATTCTTAATTCTATGTTTATGTAACTTTTATCGAGACACAATTTCCAACTCCTGTCCTGAACCAAAGTCCTGTGTTGAGTTGAGACGAATATATTATGCATTACACTTTATCAACATAAATATCACCATATATATTAGACAAAACAAAAAAATATCGTAAACAAATATATGGCATATGTTGATGTTGATTGATATAAAAGAACATACATACATAAAAGTGTGTGAAACACTTTTTTAACACGCCCCCTCATTTATTTAAAAATAAATTAAGACTGATTCTTTCTGGCTGCGATACGATCCCACTTGCTATTTAATGATGCTCACACTTACACATACCTGAACACTTACTCCAACATGCACACAAACATACTTATACACTTACTCTCATACAAATACACATAAATACACCCTTTTTTTGTACCACAATTTAATATTTATGATTTTTATTTAGAAACTTCTCTGGTTTGTCCTTAAACCGTATCTTTTTTATGTTATTATATCATTGTCGACTGTTTGTTTCTGTAAAATAAATCAAATAAAAATAAATAATTCGGTGAAAAAATATTTGAATTACATGAAAAAATAAACTAACTCAATTTAAAAAAACATCCATGAGTTTCCTCCCCCCTCCCTAAGGAAGACCCAGTACAGAAACTCTTTTTTGAAAATAGATTTAACACTCTCGGTGCTATAAAAGAGAAGTGTCTCTCAGCAAAAGTCATCTGTTAAATTTACACATATTACTCTATAATATCAGAACGCACAAAATACGAATGTTTATACAAATATGTAAAAGTAATTGTACCGTTAAATCTAGAAAAATAAATAATAAAAAATAAATAAAAATAAACCCGAAACACTTCGTAGGGGCTAACTTATAAATCAGCTATAAATTTAAGCTTGAGAATAGTGGTAGAATAATTATAGCATAGCAAAAAGTGTTACTTATAAACCTCGCATAGAGTTAAACTCGGTTTAAATCTGGGATAGCCACCATAGAAACGTATACCTGCACATTATGTGGCATAACGCTGGAATACGCACGCGATCTGTCAAAAGTCACATTTTTCGGTAATCAAGATGGATAGTTTATGAGTTTTTTTTCAATTTTAAACAATTTCGAAGTCTTGCAACCTTCTACAAGTGATTTTTAATAATTTGTTTTAATAATATCTGAAGTTTTACAGGTTTGTGAGTATTTCAATTAATTGTGATAAAAAAAGAAACACGAATAAACCAAAGAACTCGTTTTTACCTTCTCCTCTTCTTCCCAATTTTGATTTTTTTTCTAACGGTTTTCTCCATGTTCTTCATTACACTGACAGATAGTTCTACATTATCTCTGACTGACAGAAGTCTCGATTTGTCTTTGACGTTTATTTGTTGTTTTTATAAAAGTTACTGCGCACGCGCACATATCAGTGTTGACTGTTTAAAAAAAGGAACCATGAAATTACCAGTAAATTGTTATTCCAGGTAATAAATATTTTAAAAGTAAACTTTTTTTATATCGGTAATAAATAGTTGAATCGGGTATCGTTATTTCTTAATATAAACCTAGTATAAGGAAAACTAATAAGTGAAGCCCTTAGTTTATTTAATTATATAAAATAAAAACATTTTTTTGGTACGTCTTAGGGGCGGATTAGTATTTATTAATGTTAATTAATTAACTCATAAATAATTCATATAAAGAATACACAAAGACACTGTTCTTGTGATGAGAAATACAGATGAACTCGTCCAACTAAGATAGGCGGCTTAAATTTAAATATATAATTGTACAACAAAACATCAGCTATACTGGTTAAAATGTATTTAATGAACTCCGGCAAATTTTAATTAAAATCAACCACAGTAGAGTACAGTACATTTCCTTCGATACAAGCCTTTACATTTTTCTCGTCCATTTTGGAACTCTTTGAAACCTGAACGAAGTAATTTAATCAAATATTTGTAAAGATATTCGTTCTACAAACGGCTCCCTCGCTAATGAAATTAAAAAAAGAGTGACGCCGGTAAATGACCACAAAGGACTCATGAATATTTACAGAAAATAATTAGAGGGATGAATAATATCAGGAGCAGCTCACTTCCAAACAATTAATTTAATTAAAACTTTAGATTGAGGCTCTAATGCCGCGGTGCCTCTAGCGAGGATCTTGCGAATTTCGCGATGTTTCTCGAGTTCAGGAGAGGAAATTCGCGAGGAGCAAGGATGTCGATATTAAATATTTATACCCAGCTAACCTTTTGGTAAATGCGGAGCCTTCACGGAGGGATATATATTCCTTTCAGAGGGTGAATTTTTGTTTGGTCTGCTTGCTTACCAAAGAAACTTGTTTATGTTTTGATATCAACATTTTTTAACTATTTAATGCCAATATACGAGTAAACTCGTCTATTGATTGTTCATTTGATTGGTCAGATATCATAGTTTAGAAAATATAGATTATTTAATGGTATCAATATTTCAAACACGATAAAATAATTATTAGGGAACATGGAAATCAAAGCATTCACCGGGCTATTGCCAATGATTAGTAAACCACGTCATTGGCAGATTTGAGCTTTAATCCAAGTTACCTTTTCTTAACAATTGCGAGCTTCCACCGTCCGTCCTGGGCTCGTATTACAACCGAAAGTTGGCAACAACAACAACAACAACAAACCATCACGCCGTTTCTCCGCAAGGGTAGGCAGAGAGGATAGAACGCCACAACACTCTATCTTTGCATACAGATCTCGCTTCTTCTACATTCATACATCTTCTCACGCACGCGCGCCGATTATTCCGACTTTTAATATGTCCATCTTTAAGTTTTTGTTGGATTTGGTCATGCCATGTCTTTCTCGGTCTTCCTCTATTTCTGCATCCATCAACATTCGCATAGTAAATATTCTTAGCCGTTCTTTCGCTGTCCATTCGTTCTACATGTCCAAACCAGCGCGGAGCTCCTTTCTTGATTTTGTCGATAATGCTTGTCTCAGCCTTACATAATGTACGAATCTCAACATTTGTGTATCTATCGTACATAGTTTTACCACACATTCGCCTGAGAGGTCGCATTTCGACAGCATTCAGCCTACTTTCATCCCAGTTTTTCCAAGTCCATACTTCGCTCCCATACATCAGGGACGGGACCAGGACTCCGTTGTGAACTGCCAATTTTGCCTCTTGTGACAAATATTTATTTGCCAAGGTCGATTTAAGTGCACCGTTTACTCTGTTCCCGGCACTCACTATCCTTTCAATATCTTTCTCAGTCATTCCATCCCTAGTGAAAATTATCAGATACACAAATTCCTCTACTTGTTTTAATATAACTCCATTCACAGTGATTTCACATTTAGTCATACTTTCATTTCTTTCAAAAACCATCACATTCGATTTATCGACATTCATCAGCAAATCGTTTCTCTTGCAAACATCGTAGACCTTTGTTACCAAGAAAGTTGGCAAGAATCCTAAATGTTGTCTACAAAGTTTTCTGTGTGAAAAACAGAATATGCATACAATTTTTATATTTGAACATATTAAATTACAGGTTACCGACAAAGATACTTTACATTTTCCTAGAATTTCCCGTTTTCGTACGTAAACATTTATTTTACTTCATACCATCTCGATATGCACCGCTGAAGATAGCGCTCGGCGATAGTTGGCCTCGTGGTGTAATGGTCAGCGCATTTGCCTACCACGCAAGAGGTTTCGGTTTCGATTCCCATCATGGTTGATATGAAATATTATTTAAAAGTGTGTTTTTTCTCTAGAATATTTCATAATCCCTAGACTGGTACCTGAAGCGTAAGACTATCATGTAGCAAAAATGATCAAGATACGCTGCGATTGATGTACCAATGCAGTGCCCTATGCACCATTAGATGCGGAAAAGAAATGATGATGATGAAGACAGCGTTTGTGATCGAAGCCTAGGAAGGTCGTCGAAGATGATCTTTCTGCTTTATTCAATAGAACCAAGGGATGCGGGGGTGACGTGGAAGGGGTCCCAAATGCACCTCGGAGTGAATTCCCACTTAGGAGTGAATGTGGAAAATGATGAAGAAAAATAACATGTACACTTTTTATTGATTCATTTTTTTATGTGACTCGTTACTACTTTAACAGTGGCAATTTCATAACATTAAACTATCGTGTGTAATAAATTTAAGATACGGAACCCCTCCAGATTTGATCTGTTTTAAAAATACATACTATATTTCAAATGGGGCATTTGAGATGGATCTTTCTGAACCACAAGCATTGTGAAAGTAATAATAAAATAACATTTCAATTTTCTAAATCTATAAAATATGAAACGCAATTAAATTATGATGAATGTAAATATTTTACTGCAGAAATTTAAGGATTATAATATTTCCAAATCGGTTTTTACATGAATTCTGAAATGTATTAGGTAGATTCCAGATCATTCACAAATTGATTTTGAATTACCATATAATAAATCCATTATAAATGAAAAATTTAATTTTTAAACAATACCATGTTATGACAAACTGCGTCATGTTTCATTTTATATTATAAAAATTGACGCTACTGAGATAGTTTGGTCATGTGCAACGAATTGATGATGAAATAATGGGAAAACAGGTACATATGTAGGAACATTTCTCATGGTGGGCTTTAAAAAAAAATTATATAAAATTTTTCAAAAAAGTCGTTATTAAAAAACCTACAACGTAGGAAGAAGACGACCAAGAAAGACGTGGGATGATCAGATTAAATAAAATCTCAAGCCTGATCATATCAAAAGCAGACACAACCTAAAGAGATTTATAAAAAGACGTATAAATATGAAAAGAGCTTAGAATGTATTTTTGAATACACATTTGTGGCTAATATTATTAATAAAATAGTAGAAATGGTAATATTATGATTAATAATATCTTGTTGTATTCGGTAGGTACAATGATAACACAATATTGTTGAAAACACCACCATCCCCATTTCTGTACCTAAAGGTTCATAGGGCATTGCATTGGTAAGCCAAACGCAGTGTAGTTCGATCATTTTTTACATGAAGGTAAAGTGATCAGACAAAAAAAACATATTAGAAAACCACTGAATTATAGCATTGAGTTTCTCCATTTTCTATTTTCTTGCATTCACAAAGGTAAACGAAATTAATAATTTCCTCTCCGTCTCGCTTAGTCAGAACATTTATAGTTATTAACGGACGTGTGGGTGGGGGTTTCAGTTAATGGTGTTGACATAAGAAACGGGTGAACGAACCCCAACGAAAGGGATGATTCCTAATTCTACGCTTGAAAACAAAACTAATGTTTCTTTTTTCTTCAACGTATCCAAATAAAACACCTAATTAGTTTTCAACTTTTTTTTTGTAAAAAAATGATTTATGACTTTTTCTTAACTTAACCGAACCAGCGAGGAAGTTCAGCTATACAGGAAATTGGATATAAAAAATGTATTTGTATGTGCGGTTATAATTAAAGAATTACCTTGAAAATGTATGAAAAACATATAAAAAATGTTTTCAATAAAAACTAACTACTTTGCATCACGTCACTAGTTCTTCTTGATCAACCAACAATAAGAGAGTTGTGATAGGTTTCCGGGTTCATGGTAAGTCAACTGACGAATCAGCAGAACTTAAGGCATCACACGCGAAGTAATTGAAAAAATACAAAACTTTAAAAAATCGTAGCGCTACAAAAACGCTTTAAAAACGCCTTTAGAACGCTAAAAAAACACGATCAATTAAAAATCTTTTTTTTTATCAGTTTTTTGGCAAACAAAAAATCACTGAACCTTCTTACTAGGCAATAATTAATATTTATATTTATACACACATACGTAACAGTTTATGGTAAATCAACGAACGAATCAGCAGAACTTGAGACATTACACGCAAAGTAATTAAAAATACAAAACTTTAAAAAATCATTGCGCTACAAAAACGCCATAAAAACGCTATGAAAAACGCTATAAAAACACGATAATTAAAAATTAAGACATTTATTTGGGCATAGTTTGTTAGTCTAGTAGCAAACAAAAAACCACTGAACTTCCTCCCTAGGTAATAATTTATATTTATACACACATACGTAACGGTTTATTGTAAGTCAACTGACGAATCAGCAAAACCTGAGACATTACACGAGAAGTGATTCAAAATACAAAACTTTTGAAAATCATAGCGCTATAAAAACGCTATAAAAAGCGCTGTAAAAAATAAACGCTTTAATAAATAAAAATTTAAAAAAATGTTTTTTCGCAAAGTTAATAGTCTAGTAGCAAACAAAAAACCTCTGAACTTCCTCACTAGACAATAATTTATATTTTTATATAAGCTATAATTTAAAGTACTGTGACGCTTCCACTAATTTATTTAATCAATTAACTTTTTCCAGAAGGTAGAAACTGTTCAGACATCTTCAGAATGTTAAACAATGTGCTTAAAAGTATTTATTTTACACCAAACAAAATATTATCTGTCAACTAAATGTTATTAAATATTTGTATATGACCACTTACCGACTTTATTATGTCTACCGGTTTCATTAGGACACCAATTAAACCAACACGCAAAACCCTCTATACATCTTCACAGACTTCGAGCTAAGCCATGCCTATTTTTATTCATCCCATACTATATTTGTTGATACACAGCTTATTTTGACTTTTCGTGACAAAGTTGCGAATATAAAAATAGATTATTTGCAACAGAAAGGGGTCATTTTTTCATTTTGATTTCAAAATACAAAAATGTACAAAACATAACTGCGAAATTAGCAAACTCATTCTGGGATAGATACCATTGAAGATTATCAGATAAAAATACATTTAGTTGAATATAATTAAATCAAAAATGGACAAATCTCGGAAACCTTTTTTAAAACAAATTATAATTTATTATTTAACGTAAAATTACACAGGTCAAGAGTTATCGAGAAATAATTAAAGAAAATAATTTTTTAGTGTTATTTGATTTTTATTCGTAGACTGATAAGAAATTGATTTAAGGTGAATAGGAAGGAGGTTATATTGCAATAATATCATCATCATTTGCAGTATTATCATTATTATTCCCGTTCCGCACCGAATGGTGCATAGGGCACTGCATTGGTACACCAACCGCAGCGTATCTTGGTATTGTTTTGTTACATGAAGTTAAGATGATCAGTCTTACGCCTCGGGTACCAGTCCAGGGACTATGAAATATTCTTGTGTAAAAACACCATTTTAAATAAATATTCCATATCAATCATGTCGGGAATCGAACCCGAGACCTCTTGCATAGTAAGCAAACGCGCTGACCAATACCGACAAGGACGCAGTTAGTATAAAAGGGAATTTTAAAATAGTAAACTACCCATATAAAATCATATTTGTACAAAAGTCTCTTTGAAGTATGATTTCCTGGAGTTGTGGTATTTGAGACTTAGTCGAAGGGATGTTAACCACGGTATGATAATAATTCATGTATTTATGTGAAACTTCCGTTACATTTCTGAATTAATAATTCTAATGCTATTTTCACAAGGGGTCTTAAAATTTAGCTTTATGTATTTATTTACCTGCTTAGTAATTTTTGCTCGAATTATTATATATTATATGTATATATTTGTAATTTATTTTATTTTCCCATATTTTTTCCTTGTAAATAGTAATAGACGAGCTTAACCTAGCAATGCTTAACCATCGTTAGATTTGAGTATCAAATAGTCGTATATAGATTAAATGAACACAATCAAACGTTCGATGTCATTTATTGTGTTTTCCAAAAATAAGATGTTTCCAATTATGGTTCAGATTAAACAAATTGTGAGGATATGCGTTAACAATGAATTTGGATAAAAAAGACAACCCCATGTTGGACCTTTTATGCGCAACCAAAATATACAAAATTGACGTTTCGTCGTCCTGTTTTTAGCACCACAAATCTGAACTTTTTTTTTTTAGAATAGACTTTTTTTTTTCGTTTTTTTTTGCGTTTTTTAAAAAAAGTTTCATATAATTTGTAAACTACAATATATTTTTTTTAAAACAAAACAATAGGGACACGCCAATGGTAAATATCTATAGCTGCAAAAAATCGCTGTTTTTGTGCCATAATTCAGGAAAAAAAATAAGAGAATACATTTGTATGAAGAAAAACAGACCACGTTTTCTTTTAAAATAAAACATTCTTAAATATAATTACAAAATTTTACTTCATCATGCTTGTACATAACCATAGAAACAGGTCTAGTGTTCTTTAATAAAACCTTTGACACATAGATACACCTTGAAACCTCTAAACTTATGACACTCAACTCATGCTCAAACGATTGGTCATGCCCAACGCGTATTTAGTCGTTCTCTAACCGCCAGCTGGGTTTTGACGTGAGCTTGACATTTGTTTGAAACCAATAGCATTATCGTTGGGTGCAGTTCTGAGTGATGAATTGACACTCCTGACTTTTTTCTACATAACATATTAAAAATTTTAAGAGCTATGAAAATACCCAGTACGAAGCTCATCAATATGCAAAAAGCCACGCGTAAATCGGTCAAATAAATAGTAAGTCTATGGAAGACACCCATACAAACATTGCCTTTTATATATTAAATATTAACACAGGCACGGCTTAAAAATCCGTAATAAGTTAGTGAATGTGTAAGCAAATGTAATTTGATTTGAAATGTATTTATAAATTTACTTAATTAAAATATTTTTGAATTTGATGCAAATCTTGTTGTAGTTAATTTTACAATAAAGACCAGTTACATTAAAAAACGGTCAATATTTACGACACAACCAACGTAAAATAAAAAGCTTTGGGAAAAAATGACGATTCGAATAAGTAAATGGAGTGCAAAAACTCGAATTAATCTTTGAATATTTTCCTTTAAATTAGAGATCGCTTTGAATATAATCATGGAAAAAAATAAGCATTGAATGTCGTTAAATCTGTTTTTCGAGAAAAACATGAAAGGTTGTTATTTTTGATAATATTTCGTTATTTTCTTGATTTAGCCGGTGGCACAGTGGAGCAGATTAAAATCTGTCAAATTAAGGGACACTTTACTTCTTGAAGTTTGTGTTCCGAAGCTTTGATTAATTTTTGCTAACTCTGGTCACGTTTGCCAACTTTCGCAGACTCATTAACCACTGCCTTAATCTGCAATGATGGGGAAAAGAGAAGATGCTATTTTGGCATACTTAATAATTTTATAGGAAGACTGTACCGAATGCCGGAAATCTATATTTACGAGTTTATAAAACCGATAAATGATACTAAATTTTAAATGTTTACTTAAATTTAAAGGTACAATTTAATGCTCCAAGTTTTGAAAGAAAACATTTATTGTATCCAATTTTCCGTAGAGCTAAATTTTCTCATTATTGAAATTAAAATAATTAAATCTATATGAATTAAAGTTGTAAATATGTTATTTCTACACTCAACCGTATATTTCTCAAATTTGCAATTCACATGCTTTTTAAAAATTAATTTATGCAATATTAAGTGATTTAACAAGTTTTTAAAAAAATCTTTTTTTTTTTAGTTTTTGGTTAGGTTAACTAAGCGAAAATAGAGAAGGTTATATTAAAATCTTGGCATTTACAAAGCTTATAACCTATCAAACAATATGGTTGAAGAAATATGGCGGTTCAAATATAGGCAAAATGGTAAACTAACTTACTATCCGTTATCATAAATTTATTTTTAAAACGCAAGGATTTTCACGATTCACCACACCTTTTAAAATGAATATTTCATGTCGGGAATCGAACCTTAGACCTCTTGCATGGTAGGCAAACGCGCTGATGACCATTACACCACGAGGCCGACATTTTATTGATAGGTTTATAAAAATCACTAATTAACGAATTATCTTACGTTTTTTACATCACAATACTTTAAGTAAGCCACAAAAAGTGGCTTGGTGAGGTTTTTGTATTAAATCCGTGTATTACTTTTAAATGTACCTTAATTTTTATTCATGTGTGCTTTAACAATAAAATAAGTAACAAAAAGGTTTTACTTTCTAGACAGTGTATCAATATTATTATTTTTTTGGAAAAATAAACATAATGTACAAAATAATGTTAAAAAATGATAAGAAATGAAAATTGTCTACAAAAATTTGAACAAACTCAAAATATTGTTGATAAATTACCTGGTCCATGAAGAAGTATAGAAATTGAAAAAATAATGTTTTCGGGCGTTGCCTAGTATGTAGGTGAAAAAATTTAATTAGATGAATCTCACCCGCATAAATAAAGGTTTCAGCTCTTTAACTTCACAAACATCAACAGATGAAAGAGTTGAAGGAATATAGATGTTCAAATATAGGCAAAATGGTGAATGTTACACAGTGTGTAAAGTGGCCACTTAAACCAGCCATTGACAGGTCATAAGCCCTGTAGATGCCTAGACTTCTATATTACCTTCTCTTAAATGTTCTTTATCTCTGTTGTAATATGTTAAATGAAAATTATATAAAAAGCATTATAAAATTATTTAACACGTGCTTTTCAAAATATTTTTATGACTTTTGACTTAAATTTACATACATGTTATGAAAAAAATCAGCCTCAGTAAATTTATAGTTATTTTGCTTTCATATTCTAGGTATTGTATATTGTTTAAAATAGTTCCCTGACGCGTTGTCTGTGGAAAACATGAAAATTCGTCTTGTCGGTCTAGATGGCACACATAAATTTCATTGTTTGTTAATTTGTGTTTGTTAATAATAAATTGATTGATATTTAAAAATGGGAAAATGGAAATCAATTTGGAACTCGTAAGCGTACAACTAGGGGATGTGTGGAGAAGGGGAGGTTATTAATATTTAAGGGATGTTTGTCAAAGTAGGGTTGCTGTATCTAATTAAACATGTTGATTGAACAGATGTCAAGTGGAATGATTAATACAGAACACGCATCATTAACCCTTTAGTGTAGATCTGGAGACGTAACTAGAACTCCAACCAGCCGACCAATGGAGGGGAATGTTTGGCTGAACATCCTCAACGGTTAGAATTACAAACATTCCGATGTCTGAAGATCTCGGAGTCATCAAAAGCATGAGCACACTATGTTTTTTAATAATCATCAAGCGTTCTTTATTCGCAATCACTGGTATTATGGGAACTGCATTTGCTCCAAATGCAGAATATCTGAACCAGATTTGCTACTTTAAAGGGAAGGCGGTCGCTCCCACGCTTCAGATGCCAGCCCTGAGAAAATGAAATATTTATACTAACAAATTACAACAGGGATGGAGAACATTTAAGAGAAGGGAATACGGAGGTCTAGGCATTTACAGGGCTTACGACCTGCCATTGGCTGGCTTTAGTGGCCACTGTTTATTTATTAACGAACATTGTCCATTAATGCAATTTATAGAGTTATAATATTACAATGTAAGAACAGTTGAAAACATTTTAAAATATGAAAAGAAGCATCGACAAACATAAAGGATATCGAGACAAGATCTGGACTATTTATTTAGTGCTCGTTTAAATCGTTGTAAATTTGAACCAAAAAAGTCCAGATCTTGTCTTGAGTTACCAATACGACAAAGACATTGGAGAAGTATGGCCATAGTTTGTTCTATGCTGATCGATGAACAGTACTTCATTGTTTCTCAACCTACGAGTCGGAATATGGAATTTTACGTGTCCCAGTAATGATGGAACATTGATTGTACCATTTAGTATGCCGAACATATATGTATAATGAGGGTGGTAGTAAAATGTGGCTTTTTGAAATATTTTTAAATGTCACTGACCCTGTTTTACTTACCGTTGCTATAGATAAGTAGCTGTTGAAATATGTATAAAAAAATATTTTTTTACTTATCTTCAGGTGGCGCGGAAAACTTGAAATTTAGAAAAAACAGAATTTTTCAAAATATTTCAATAAATAAAACGAATATTTTCATCCACTTTTATTTTATTATCTCAATTAAAAATACAAAAAAGTACGAGATTATAACTTGTTTTGATTATTTCAACCCTTAGTCGTATCATCTTTATGCAGGGTAGCTCGTTGAACATCAGAGATAAACTATGATTCTGTGTCAAATTTTGCCGTTTCTTTTCTCGATTTTATTCTTGCTCGGATGTATCCTCACTTGCTGCAGTTCCAAAATCAGCCAAACTTTCGTCAGTGGCCAGTTTTACGCCTCTCTCCACAGCTTATGTGTGACAAGAAAACAGTTTGATACAGATATTCATATTTTTATTTATAATTTTGTCCCCTATTTCACTGTCACTATATTTTCAAGTAAATGGCAGCTTGAATATTTTTTATTTTTTCCAGTTCATCAAACCATAATAGTAGTTGGCTTCAATGTTTCATTTTGGGGTCAAAAACTCTGATACTTTCATTCTTTTGCAGTTTTTAGCGCTTTCAGTATTTGTCTAAGTCTTAATTCTTAATTATGTTGCCTTTAAGTCTTGCAGAATGCGGATTGTGGGAAGAAAGAGTTCTGCTGTATTGTTCCAACGCGATTATTTTCAAGTCATCCTTTAAATAAGAGCATCTTTATTATGCTTAGGGTATGATCTGGAACGTATTTGTAAGAGAGATTAGTTCTAATGTTGAACTTTGTTGGCGCGTCCACTTTTATTACGGACGTAGCAAGTTCGACCAGACTTTCAGATGAAGATGCTGTAGCCACATATAGCCTCAATATTCTATTTGCATAGGTTAGCCAACGAGAGTGTGCCAGTTTCCCTGATTGTTTATTAGCCAAGTCAGTTGACACGCTACCTTGTGTAACAGCTTGGCAAATCTGAAGAATGTATTTTCGATCAGTGCTTAAAATGTTCGAGTTAATCTCAGGTAACACTGCCTCAATCTTCTCAAATTCTCAAAGTCTTCACAGTGCTGTAACACCTTACCTAAGAGTCCGTCACATCCGTCCAAAGTGTTAAATTCATGCTGATCTGTCAAAGACACTAATCCAATTACAAGCAGTAGCAATTTTTTTTAATCGATACCTCATCTACTTTGGTTGTATTTTTGGAATGGAGGGTAATAAGGCATCCGATGTAAGCACAGTATGAAAATCTGGATCTTTGTTGCTGTCTGACAAGTTAATATTATCATCTGTAAGTCTTTGCAATCAATGTAGCATCTGGCAAGGGGCTTAAAGGTTGCTGAACAGACTGTTCTTGAAGAAAAAACAATTCCTTGTCCAGTTCCAATTGTCTGCGCTCTAAAACTTTGGTTGTTCATATATCTATTGAGCCGGCATTTTATTTAATCTTGCAAGAATTCCAGTTCATCCTTAGATATTTTGTTGGTTATTTCAGAAATCAGCACAGATGCATTTGTACATAGCAATGTCAAAGAGATTTCCAGTTTCACCTTCGTAAAATTCCGTTTTATTTTTAACGATTCGATATTTCTTCATTTGTTTGTATTCACGATGGTAGTGAGTAAGTTAACTTATAATCTGCTGCCGAGGTATGGCAGGAATAATAGCTTTATTTCACAGTTTAATCACATTACTTGCAATTATTTCACTGAAAAATATTTTCCATTAGATGGCCACAGTAAATCATTTTTTACTCATAAATAAAACTTTATTATATCTTTAAAGGTAGGTAATAAATAATTTATTTTTTTCTTATTTAGTTTTTTTATTATTGCGCAATTAAAAAAAATCTTCTATTTAAAATAGCAATGTTTTATCAGACTACAAAATTAAGGGATAATTCGTAAATTAAAAACATAAAACAAAACTAAAAAATAGTTTCAATCACTCAAATATATACTTAAACAAGTAAATCATATCAACTGTTTTATGCAAGGTAAAAATTTAAACAATTAGTTCGCAAATCAGTCGCCCTTACACATGACATGATATTATTTAAGTACTAATTAAAACCTTATAATTTCACTCCATACAGCTCTTGTCGAGGCATCCTGAAAGGTATTCGCTTTCAGAGGCATTCGCTACAATTATCCCTAGAGCGATATTAAAGCTTTTTGCTCCGAAGGCTTCCCTTCCGCCAAAATAGAGTAGTACGCTGTTTGTGCCAGTAATTCAATATTTGTATTTCTATTATGTTTCTAAGTATTAGTGCTAGAAGTCTACGTCAAAAAATTTCATTGTTCAAAATAAGGGATAGTTTTTTATGTTTCTGAAACAATTTTTTGTTTAAAATCACCTCAGTTCACTTAGACATTTCCTTCACTTGTCAAAATAATAACAAGATCAAAACGTTTAAAGAAAACAAAAAAACTTTTGGTGCTTAAACATTTGAAAATCGTAAATAAAATAACCTTATTTTAATCATTTGAATTTACAACAACATTATTTGCACGTTGGCGGGCTTATCAATTAATTTATTTGTAGAAACATACTATCAACAATAATTAAATTACATATTAAAGATAAGCTTAAAAGAGTTTTCTCATTGTTTTAACTGGTTGGTTTTGTGAATGGAGAATTGCGGGTTTGGGAAGACAAATTCGCGTTAACTCTTTTAAATTTTTTAAACATTATTAATTATCGATCCTCCACGAAAAAATCGTTGCAATATATCTTCATTATAAAAAAAAACGTTTTTAAAACCTTACGAATTACATTCATTTCACAAAATATTAAATTCATATTCTATTGTTAATGATGATATTCTTAATATCTTTTGTAAATGTTGTCTGAACCTTTTATTTAGTTTTGTGTGGTAGTTTGTTGTATAATTTATGTCCCTAGTTTATTAGTATCGACTGTCTGTGTATCGTTTTAGAAGGTTGTTTATGATATTTTTCTGATATTCTTGTCATCATCATCATCATCAACCGTCTCTTGTCCAATGTTGAACATCGGCCTCCCCCTTTAGTCTCCATATTTCCCTATCCTGAGCCAACCGCATCCAACCACTTCCTGCAACTCGTCTTATGTCATCAGACCACCTTGTCTGAGGCCTGCCGACACTTCTTCTACCCGTTCTGGGTCGCCATTCCAGGACTTTTTTGGTCCATCTAGAGTCTGTGATTCTGGCTATATGACCAGCCCAGCTCCATTTCTGGTTGGCAGCCCTATGAACCACATCGGTGATCTTTGTTCTCGCTCTAATCCATGTATTGGTTTTTCTGTCTCTCAACGAAATACCCAGCATTCTCCTTTCCATGGCTCTCTGTGTCACTGATAATTTGTGTAAATTTTTTTTCGTGAACACAAAAGTTTCACAGCCATATGTCAGTACAGGGAGAACACAAGCATCAAAAAGTTTCTTCTTTAAGTAAATTATTTTTTTTCCTGATATTCTCGTATTGTGTCTATATTTACTAATTTTTTTTAAATGTTTTAGTTCTTCGTCTACAATAACATCAGTGGCTAATTTATGAATAAATTTTAATAAATCTTATAAAATATTTGTATGTAACTACTTACCGACTTTTTTTATGTATACCGGTTTCAAGACGTATCCGTCTCTTCATCAGGACACCAATCAAACCAACATGCAAAATCCTCTATACACCTTTACCGTAGTTGTTACACAAAAATAGTAAACCAACACGACATGCATTTTAATAACCACATACACTGATTAGGACAAACATGCACTGATTAAATTATAAAAATATTCTATGTTGTTTGAGAAATAGTTGAAAAAAGGTGAAGGTGATGGAGCGAGAGGGTGAGTTAAAAAGGTTGAGGGTGACTATTACAGTGGAATATCGTATAAAGGACTATATTGAAAGGTTGCTTGATTATTGATCAAAGGAACATATTTTTGATAGCTTTTCTAATGTGAAATATTTCCATATTATTTACTTTTAACCCTTTATTATTTGTATGTAAGATTTGAACGCCTGTGTTTTTAATTAAGTCATGATTTAAATAGATTAAGTGATTTGCAAATTCGGAGAAATTATAATGGTGAAGACACCTCATATCATGAGGTGAACATATTATGTTCTTTAACACGAATATAAAAATTTCTTGATGTTCTTCCAACGTATACTGAAGGACAAGGATTGCATTTTAAAAGTTGGTAAGTGATTGTATGCAAATGTTTAATAACATTTAGTAAAATTTTTGACCACAAAGTCAATGCTTTAAATATTGATAAAATTTTAATTATTCAAGTTGAAAGAGTTTGAATTTTATTATAGTATACTCTTTATCATGAGAAATGTTTGAAAATGTTGATTATAATTTTAACTTTTAATTTAATCTTTCAATTTTAACTTTTTAATTTTAATTTTAATTTCAATTTTAATTTAACTCTTAATTTTTACTTATTTACATGTACATCTACTACCTGCATCTAGTTAATTATTGTTGGTTGTGAATTTTTACAAAGAAATATAAATGTTTATGGAAGCAGAGAGAGAGGGGAGGAAAGTAAAGTTGGAGCTATACAATGTCTTCTCCCTGTATGTACTTTTTATTTAATATTTATATTTTCATATATTTATTTCTTAAGAATTTAATTGTTTTATCCCCTTTCCTCCTGCATTCATAATAAATTAATTTAAAATCTGTGATTGGTCTTCCTTTTTTAAATTGTTCTTTATTACCTTGTATTTATATAAAGACTGTATGTTTAAAGACCTTAATAAATAAATAAATAAATTCTAGTCCGAACTTTATTTTTTTATGGCATTTCCAGTACATCGTTTTAATCTAGACTATTTTAAAAAGGTGCATCTTTATTTTTCTTGAATTAGAACGAATATGTCAGTACAATAAGTAATTTTTTTGTTTGAGAATTATACGTAGATTTAATTTGATTTTTCCATTATCCAGAGCTGCTTCTAGCGTTCTGTGTTCCTTTGTGTCCCTGAATCCAATTATCCTAGGAACTGCAAACCGTTTAATCGTCCTGAAACTTATTTTTCCTTCGTAATCCAGGTGACGTGACCAACGAACAACAGCGCAGCTGGCTAAACTAAATCTGCAGCCATAAATTCATACACAATCAAGTTAGAAAAATCCCGGTAGGCGAAATCAACTAGATATTGCTCCGATGTATTTATTTTTTGCAATCAAATATATTATAAAATAACATTATAAGTCTATATAAAATATTTAAGGTTCTACAGTAGACACTCTTTATAAAATCAATTTTATAATACAAATTTATAAAGAAGAAAAAAAAAAAGAATTTGAGATGAATAATACCCGTATGCAGAGACAAAACTTAAGGTGAGGAAAGTACTTTCTAATCTCAAATGCGGACAATAACCCGAAGGTGAAGACAATAGAATATACTTTCCTCACCTTAAGTTTTGTCATTAATTATTAATTAATTAAATTAAGTCCTTCAATTACCAACATAATATTAAAATTCCTAAATTCCACACAAATCATGGTCAAAATAGCTTTGTCTTCAAAGGTGTAAAAAATTATAATATTCTTCCCAATAAACTAAAAACTATTTAAAATAATATTTCAAAAAATAAATTTTAAGAGAATCTAAAGAAATTTTTTGAACATGTGTAAAAACTACATTGAATTTTAATTGGTATGAATGTATTATTATTTTATATTTTTTCTTTATATATCCTTTGTTTTTATTTCTTTTCTCGTGTACTCGTATTTAAAATTATATAAACTCTTATAAATAAACAACTACAACAGTGTAAGTCACTCTCCAAGCACAAGAGTTAGTCTCTTTTTTTAGAGAGTTATGGTGAATTATGGACATTTACTAGATGTGTAAAAGTAGACATAAATAGATTTTTTTTTAAATATGTACCTTTTACGAAATGTATTAATAAAAAAAATAAATTAAAAAACTGTGTTAAAGAACTGAAAGATCTAAAAATGGAAAAAATAGGTGGTATAAGTGTTAACTGTCTTCTATATGCTGATGATGCCGTGCTTCTTGCTAACAGCAAAGAAAACCTTGCAATTCTTGATGACAAAAGTCTACGATATATGTAAGAAAGGCGATTTGCTTATGAATGTTGATAAATTGAAAGTGATGGTTTTTTAAAGGGATGGGATCAGTGTGAACGGAGATATTCGGAATCAGAATCAATCAATGAATGTAGAGGAAGCGAGGTCTGTATGTAAAGATAGAGTGACATGGCGTTCTATCGTCTCTGCCTACCCCTACGGAGAAACGGCCTGATGGTTGTTGTTGTTGTTGTTGTTGTTGTTGTTGTTGTTGTTTTATTTTGTTTTAATTTTAAACATTAAACGAAATGCAACAGGGTATTGAGTTCAAAAATGAAGAAATTAAAACAAAAAGATTTTCTATTAATAAAAACAAAAGAAAATAATTTATTTATTTTACATCTTTTTTCGTGGTTGTTTGTGTATGGTAAAATGCTAACGTACTTCATCTTTATTTCAACAATGATGGAAAGCATTTTTGAAAATAAAATGCAAAAGTCTAGACAAATTTCTATTTATTTTGGTATCACCATTATTTATATGTCCAGGTGGAAGAAGAATATTTAAAGATGGACATGTCCAGAGTAGAAATAATTGGCGTGCGTGCATGAAAAGATGTATGAATGTAGAGGAAGCGAGGTCGGTATGCAAAAACAGACTGATATGGCGTTCAATCCTCTCTTTCTACCCCTAAGGGGAAACGGCGTGATGGTTTGTTTGTTTGTCCGTTGATCAAGTAAGAAAAATCCTGGTAGGCGCAATCATTTGTAGGTTTTGCACCGATGTTTTTATTATTTGCAATCAAATAATATCTTAAATTTAATCGATTGCAATAAACTATATTTTGGTACACGTGAAAATGTCCCGGTTTCGACGAAATTTTTATAGGAAGGGAATATTAACTTATATTAAATTAATTAGGGTATTGAAAAATTTAAAACAAATGCACGAAATATAATATAAGAGATAAAGTTTTTATCCAATACCTAGCAACAGATGTACTGGAAGTAAAACTATCGGTGCTGTTGACGAGTACATTTACCTTGGGCACAAAATCAAATTGGGACAATTTAATCAAACTGCGGAACTACAAAAAACTGTTCATAAAGACTTGAGTCTTTCTTCAGTTTTGCACATCAATATAATTAATTTTTTTCAAAACTAATTGAGCGAAAATTTAACATTTCTTTACAATCAAATAATAAAACAAATAAATCTTAAAAACTTTCATTGTACCCCTCACTGCAGTATTGTCAGTTTGTGATCAATCAAATACACATGGTCAGCTCAATCTCCTTTTTCTAATTTCCCAGTATGACAGTGGAGGAATACAGTGTTAGTTCCAAATTGAGACCGCGGCCGCACGCTCCAGATTCCGCATCCGTAAGGAAGAAGAACGTAGTAATACAAAAAAATCAATCAAACGACACGAAACCCAAATACAGATAGGAAACATTGGAATAATTTGCCCTATACAACATGCACTCAATCAACAGAAAAAAAACAATACGTATCTATAACAAATCACAGAGGAACATCAAATTATCAAGACACTACCGGCAAAATCCCAACACAGATCCTAACATGATCCCATTCGAACTCAAGTGAAATTACCTCTCGTCATGACACTGATCCCTCGCAAAAACCCTTATTGTCCTAATACCAACAGTAGAAACAATCCTATGCAAAGACTTTAATCGTCCTAACAATCTCACAGACCTTAAAGCAGACGAAACGGGTCCTAGAGCATGGTCGGCGCGTGGTTCTCTTGAGTTAATCTACTATTTAGATTTGTAATTTACCATTTCCCTTCTATGGGACAAGAACAACACAGACGGACAAGAGTTCAAACTGCGGAACTGCCTAGACGAATCGGGTTAAGTTGGGCTGCGTTTGGAAAGCTAAAACACATTTTCAGAAATAAGGAAATCCCAAATAATCTGAATGCCAAAGACTACAACTCTTCTGTTCTGCCGGTGGCATCATACGGTCTTGAAACCATGTCACTCACTGCTAGAAGTGTTCACAAAATTAAATGTGCTCAGCGGTCTATGGAAAGACAAATGTTGGGTGCCTCCTTAAGAGACCGAATAAGGAATGAGGAGATACGATGCCGTACAAAGGTGACCGATATCGCAGAAAGAGTGGGAAGACAAAAATGGCAGTGGCGGGTCATGTGGCGAGACAAGAAGTCGATAGGTGGACCTGCAGAATACTAAACTGGAGACCCCACGGAAGTAAAAGGAAAGTAGGGAGACTACAAAGGATATGGACTGATGACGTCGTCAAACTCGTGGGCCATGGATGGAAACAGAGTGCCCAAGGCAGAAGAACATGGAAAAATTTGGAAAAGGCCTCTATATCCAGCAGCTGAGAGAAACGGGCTGATAAGAAGAAGAAGTTTTTATCTTGTGTAGATCATCACTAAATACATCAATATCAAAATCCTGTCCCAGATCATTAAACAACCTCATGATTTTAGATAAGGAGTAACAGTGCTTTCTATCGTTTCTGTCTAACCCTGGAAACGGCATGATGGTTTGTTGGTCTGTTTTCATACCATATTATATGGAGTGTTACTAAACATGTGAGGAAAAACGTTCATAAAAGCATTCTACATTTAAAAACAAACAACTCAATCAAAACTTTTCAGTTCATTTACGGTTTGTTTTTCCTCTCTATTTTTAATGGCGATATTTTTTCTGGCATTTTAAAAACATGTTATTACTTTATGTTTGAAACAGATGTAAACTTTTCAAAAACATTTTTATTTCAGAACAACGTTGAATTAAAAATGAAACACAAGTTTCGTCTAGTGAAAAAAAAATACTTCGTTGATCAATCTTTTGTTTTAGTTCAGACAAAGCCATTTTTGATTGCCGACATTCAAAAGGTTTTTGTGGATGACATAGCAATTAGTTTTTGACGTCATTACGATAGAAAATAATATATTGCAGCTATTCGAAAATTTCAACCGTTTTTTATATTTTTTTTTATTAATCAATTTATTTCATAAATGGTCCATGTTTTTTTTAATCTATACAAATCTAATTGTATACATCTAGTAAATGTTACAGCTGTAACTCTCCAAAAAAAGAGACTAACTCTTTCCAAATCGTGTACTCGCTAGTCAAATGACAGGTGTATTAATGATTTTTAATTAATTTAGGTATAACAGGTCCAAATCATATTATTATTATTATTAATTATGGAAAGGGGATTTTTTAACAGTATGTCAATGTTTTTTTTTCGTTATCTGAGCTTATTTATATTAATAAAAATAATAGTGTTCTTATAATTTACCCAAATATTTCAATTTTTGCGAAAATGGAAATCAAGTTGGGGTAGAGTGGGGTTCGAACTCCAAACCTCTGGTTCGTGAGTCGGCAACACTAGCCACGGGATAACAACCCGATTTTGCTTGATGTGACACAATATTTCAAGTGTTACTACAATATTTAGCGTAAGTCCAAATGTTTTTGAATTTGAATTTTACTACCCAGTGAGTTATTGAGATAAAAATATTATGGCAACAGAAAGGGAAGACATTTTTGAGAACGAACCGGAACTCAATTGTTTTTTTTGTTCAGACAATTCAATAAAACAATGCACAGATATAAATGTATGTGTTCCTGAAATAGAGTAATACAATTTTCCCTCCGGGTGAGATTTACCAAAGCACATTTTCTAGCAGGCAGTAAGCGCGGAATAAGAAACTTAATACCTACGCGAGGAGACAAATGTTTACTACTCTCTGGAAGCCTCTACATCTACTCCACTGTGTATAGACCCCCTTGCAGGGCCGGTAAAATGAATTCAACTTTTAAAAAGCTGTGCTACTACATCTTTTTTTTTAAATTTATTTATTTACATTTTTTAAAAACCCGTTAGGGTTACATTAGAAATTTAATATTGTCTAGTCATTTTATGTCTCGTCTAGTCTAGTTAGTTCAGTCATCATGTGCTTTTTCAGGTGGATTTTAAATTTGTCTCCAGTAAAAGTTTTCAAGTAGTAAGGTAGGTCGTTGTAGTGTTTAAGTCCATTATGTAGTATTTTTGACGGTCCTGTGTTTGTCTTTGCTTTTTCAATATGATTGTGTTTTTGTTGTCTGGTGTTATATTTATGTATGTCAGCATTTTTTACTAATATTATGTCGTCGTCTTGTATGTTTCCCAGTTTTATTTTGTGCACAATTTTTAAGGTCTCAATTTTAGTCAAGTAGTTTATGTCAAACTGGTGTGTTTTTTTGTACAGTTCAGTCGTAGAGGTCAGGTAGGGTAGGTTGTATGTTAGTTTAAGAATTTTATTTTGTTGTCTTTGTATTCTTGTTATGTCGGTCTTGTTACCAATTTCCCAGAAGGCGATCATGTAACTCAATTTACTTTTGACATAGGCTTGATACATCATAATTTTTTCCTTTAACACGCGCTGATAAAACATCGTGTTACTTCAAGCAAAAGACAGAATATTCTACAGTTCTGAAAAATGTTGAGAGAAGCAGACATTTAACATTATTATTAAATAAATACTTTTTCATTTCGTTTCTTTTACATTTATTGTATTGAACATAATTTAAATTATTGTATTAAGTGTAAACAATTTTTTGGTGTGTGCATGAGTTTCTTACTCCAATATACAAAGAAATTGGCAATATATGTGTACATACTGTTTGTTAACCTAATAAAATAAATAAATAAATAAATAAGTAAGGTTTATTGCATATTATAAAAGTTAACTGGACTGAGTTTCTAAATTAAATACAAAATGACAGCTAGTTTAGCGCAAAAAAATAACTTTTTCGAAAATTTCAATCTCTGGTTGGGGGCCAAAAGTAGTATAAAATATTGTATTAAATATTTTTTACATTCCAAGTAATCAAAAAAAAACTTTTTAAACCCTTTTTATTTCAAAATTTGGAAAAAAAACATATCGGCCCATCGTAGTGTACATAAAAAACAAGATATTATGCATTAGCTAGAAATCTAGCGATTATTAAATCTTTTTATTAGGAAAAGGACATAATATTCCAGATATCGATATGGTCTGCAAATTCATTGCCAAAGTTTTGCATTCGATGTATGGGAGTATATAATCTAGACACTGTCCGGCTGTTATTACAAAAAAATAGTTGATGGTATCTCGAGTTTCTGGTTGAAGCATAAAGATTTTTATTTGCAATAAAAAAGTACAGTATAAAATATGATTTAAGATCTTGTATAAATTTGATGAATGTTTAACATCAAAGCTACTTATTCTGAGAGGTGGGGGTCAGTGCTATCTAAGCTCCTAACGTCGGCGTGGCTGCGATCTGTGAAGATCTATTGTGACGATCAAAACTACGGCTTTGAATATTATTTATAATTCGAATTCATCGTTAATATCAATAATAAGTTAAAATCAACAATATTTTGAGTTTGTCCAAATTTTTGTAGACAAGGACTGGATTTAACTCCTTGGGGAGCTGTTTATATTAACATATAACAACAGAGATGAAGAACATTTAAGAGAAGGTAATATAGAAGTCTAGGCATCTACAGGGCTTATGACCTGTCAATGGCTGGTTTAAGTTGCCACTTTACACACTGTGTAACATTCACCATTCTGCCTATATTTGAACATCTATATTCCTTCAATTATTTCATCTGTTGATGTTTGTGAAGTTAACCTTGTCTACAAAAATTTGGACGAACTCAAAATATTGTTGATAAATTACCTGGTCCATGAAGAAGTATAGAAATTGAAAAAATAATATTTTCAGGCGTTGCCTAGTATGTAGGTGAAATAATTCAATTAGATGAATCTCACCCGCATAAATAAAGGTTTCAGCTCTTTAACATCACAAACATCAACAGATGAAATAATTGAAGGAATATAGATGTTCAAATATAGGCAGAATGGTGAATGTTACACAGTGTGTAAAGTGGCCACTTAAACCAGCCATTGACAGGTCATAATCCCTGTAGATGCCTAGACTTCTATATTACCTTCTCTTAAATGTTCTTCATCTCTGTTGTTTTATGTTAATAAGTGTAAATGTTTTATATTAAGAAAGTTAATCAGATAAAGGTACGATGTCGCATCTAGTGATTTTTTTGCTGTATCAAAGTGCCCATTACTGAATCCGGCACTTCTCCTATATTCTTTTCTGTCTTTTGCGCTTTCACAAGAAAGAAGTCTCGCGCACACCAAGATACCTCACCTACAATCTACAATGTACATACATTCCCATAAGACAACCCTATAAAACAGCCAGCAAATATTTATAGTGTAAATATATAATATCAAATAAAAAGTGGTATTTTTCACCATTTTGAATAAACACACCAAATCAAAGTAAGAAGACATATATAAATTATAAATATTTTTATTTATTTTTTTATTTATACGCCCAATGGGCATTTTTATGGACACATTTAAACATAGGAAATTATCGTAAAAAAAGTAGAAAGACTCAATGGTTTATAGTAGACTTTGTGGGAGTGGAAGCGGGAGAGATGTGTTAATAATTGAATTTGATTCAGTGATCGTTTGAAAAAAGACAATTTGTTATCAAAGAAATCAAGACTGGTATGTTTGTTGGCAGACCTGAGAATCCGGTCATAGGGGAATGAAAACCATAGTTAGTTCTATGGTTATTGGTATGAAAGAGTAAGTTTTGTCTGAGGTTTCTAGTTGGGATATTTAATTTTATTGAGCTCAGTAGTTCAGGCACATCAAAGAGTGAGTTGAAAGTTGAATTATTTCAACAATATTGATATGAGAATGTCCAAATGCTTGCAGACTGGCTGGATTTTTTCCGTAGGGAGTTGTTCATGGACGGGCACGTCTAGAAACTGATAGATATATAAAGTCGGAAAGTAGTTAAATAGTCGGAAAGTATTTAAATAGTATTTAATTACATTTTTAAAAATGTTTGACCACAAAGTCAATGCTTTGAAAATAAATACTATTTCATATATATTTATTTATTTATTATATATCTATACGGCCTTAGCCAATAACAACAGCTACAGAAACATACAAAAAAGATACTTAACCAATAGAACATACAACCATTAAGCAAAATATTGTTGATAAATCCACCTGGTCGACAAAGAAGTATAGAAACTGAAAAATAAGATTTTCAGGCGTTGCCTAGTATGTAGGTAAAATAATTTAATAAGTTGAATCTCACCCGTATAAATACAGCTTTCAGCTCTTTAAATTCGCAAAAATCAACAAATAAAAGAATTGAAGGAATATAGATGTTCGAATATGGCCAGAAAGGTAAATGTTACACAGTGTGTAAAGTGGCCACTTAAACCAGCCAATGACAGGTCATAAGCTCTGTTGACGTCTAGACTTCTATATTACCTTCTCTTAAATGTTCTTCATCTCAGTTTTAATATGTTAATATTAACAGCTCCTTAGGGAGTTGAATGCAGTTCTTGTCTGCAAAAATTTGGACAAACTCAAAATATTGTACTTAAACTGTCGTTAGGTCGCTTTGGGTCATATCTTGCTGGAGGGTGTGATTTTTTAAAATGCTGCGAATGCCCAGTTGCATTCAACCGGCAACACTACTGATAAGTCTAACTCGTTGGCGTCTATTACACTCATAACGGTGTGATCTTTAAACCAGAACTAACCAGTTAAGGTAAGATTTAGGTCCCCCCGACAGAAAAATCCACCAGAAGGCAACGGGAAACCAATCTGGTCATATTATCCCAGGAATCACTTCAGTGAGTACACTTGTTAGCAGTCGTCCTGGCTGCGGAATAAAAAAGGTACAGAAATGCTTTTGCTGCAGTGGTCGCCAACGTCGGGGGGACCCGACACGGCACCGAAAGAAGATGAAGCACAGACAAACAAGGGCAATAAAACAATGGTATATAATATAAGATGAATAAATAAGACTATGAGCTAGACCATGCCTATCCATCTTCATCCCGAAAATATCTTCTAAAATCCGGAAGATCTATCTATATACTATACATATTTCTATGAATATCTACATCTAGTATGTGAAATAATTCGATCAGATGAATCTTCTCACAAGTATAAAGGTTTCAGCTCTTTTAAATCAACTTCACTCAAATCAACAGAAGAGAGAATATGGATTTTCAAACATAGGCAAAATAGTAAAGCTAGGGTTTCCTAGGACAGCGGTGACCGTATCTTAACAGCCGTAGTGAACGGTGATTCAGTGGACAGCCGTCGTTACGGTGACTAGAGAGTGGTTTCTTAGGAAAACGGTGTTGTTAAACGTTATCAACACCGTTTTCCTGGGAAACCACTCTCTAGTCACCGTTACGACGGCTGTCCACCGCATCACCGTTCACTACGGCCATTAATATACGGTCACCGCTGTCCTAGGAAACCCTAGCTTAAGTGTTACATAGTGTGCTGGTTTGATATTCTTGCACAAATTAATATCTAACTGTAAAGATGCCCATGATATCCTAGCTCAGATTAACCTCAATGTGCCTCACCGTTACTTGCGTACTAATGCTGTCTTTGCTGTGGGAAATTATAAAATCAACATTGGATACTTTTTTCATCTGCCGAAGATCCTCAAAACACTGAACAATATCTCATTTAACGGTACTGTCGATGTGTTCCTACAGAAAACGCAAGCATTCAAGAAGCAAGCGATGTTGTCACTCCTGACTCGCGATGACACACTTGACATGTCCGCCTAAATTTTGGCATAATTCTACCTTTTGTAAATTTAAATAGATTTTAAGGTTGTTTGGATCCAGTGTTGTTGTTTACATATATACTCTTTAACGCCAATCTATTAGGTCTTACATAAGCCTGTTGATTGGTTAAAAAAAAAGTGTTCATGGTACCGTATAATAAAAGTGAAAGTTGTAATTTTGAATTCCCGCGAAAACGGTCATTCCATTGGTTATGCTCCTAACACGTCACAATTCATGTTTATTTGTTCCTGGCTATTGAAATTTGTTTCAAACATTATCCCAAATCTTGACGTCACAACAACTGTGTAACTGTACTTTATGTACTGTCCCAAAAAAGTTTTTTTTTAATTCCTAGGAGAATTATATCTGATTCATATACGTATTATAATTAATAACAAAAAACAAAAAAAAAATATGCTAGCGAAAAAAAGTACGCTCTAATAGGTATTTTTATTTTCATTTTATTTTACTGTCTATGTTGAAGTTCAAAGCTCCGCAAATAATTGGTTACCCACGTTAAATAATTTAATGCTTTGAAGCTGTTCCCTCCAGAAAATGCGCTTTGGCTTAAATTTGTAGCCCATAAAAATAGTTGCAAGCGAGACACGATTGCAATAATCGTTTACAAGTCGTGGCTAAGCGTAGTATGGTGGCGTACCACAAAAAGCGTCGCCGACCGACGCCGACGCAGACGCCCTTATTTCGGCGTCTATGCTAATTGCTTCCTCCGCCCGCGGACCATTAACCGGACGTCTTTCCGGCTGAGATTTGAATGCAAAAATTACCAACTTACAGCTATGCTTATTTTGGTTTGTTAAAATTACCAACCAGTTATCAAAAAGCTCGTATGGAAAACAGGGTACACACACATTTATACTTTTTTAGGTAAAAAATAAATATTCGCGTTATTGTCATTGACTCGAGCATTTTGATTTCGGCGCCCTTATCAATGAATTTTACTATTAGAACATAGGAATCAAGTAGTGGCAGAGCGGTGTTTGAACCTTAGACCTGTCATCCGTGAGTCCGCAATACTTGGCACGGGACCACAACCCCAAACGTTCATTTATATTATTTGTAAATATGTGTATGATAGTTATGTAAGTTGTATTTTATTATGTAGCTTCTTCTTGCGGTGGCTTGTCAGGTCCCCCTGACGTTGACAATCGCTATAGCGAAAACATCTCGATCTTGCGATTCTCCGCAGCCAGAACAACCGCTTATTGGATGTACTCGCCATAGACATTCCTGAGAAAAGATGATAAGAGTGGTTTCTCGTTGCCTTTTCTGGTGGATTGTTCTATCCGGGTACCTTCCCTTAGCTGGTCGGTTCTGGTTTGGAGGCGCCAGAAACTCGCCTTTCATCCTCTCGTTATCTGCTGTGATTGTACCGTCGGTCGTGAGTGTGATACTATTGTCCAGGGTTCTCGACGTGGACGCTAACGAGTTGGACTGGTCAGTGGTGTTGCCGGTGGAATACAATTGGACGTTGGCAGCACTTTATGGAATCCAGCCCTTCAGCAAGATGTGGCTCACTGCGACCCTACTGATGGTTTGAACCCTCTTTTATTTTGCTAATTAAATTTTTATTTTGCATTATCATATTGTTTACCTGTTGATATTCTTGAGAAAATTAATTTTAAAAAATGATTATTAATTTTTAACAGTAAAATGAAAAATTACGAATTTACAGTGCTTATAAACTGTAATTGCCTGGCTGGTAAGTTAACATCTTACATACCATCGTGTATTTGTTTGAATTAATTTATATAATATTTTTTTTATCTTTATTTTGCCTTTACCAAATATGTATATCGTGAGCATACGGTGAAAAACGACAAATTTATAGTGCGTTTTTTAGATTTTTAGAACAAGTTTTAGTGCTAGATGGTATCTGAAAAACCTGAAAAAAAAAACAAGTCTATTTATTTCTAATATTTTTAGAAAATTGATAATTGTGGATTGATCGAGTCAGTCTTCAAACATTTTTATATATTCAAAAATCACAACACTTTCATACAATTACAATACATTGCTAATGCTTTGTACTATATTATTCAAAAGAAATAAAAAATTTAGTGTATTAAATAGCAAAACTATGAGTTTGTGTTCATGTAAAAACTTCAATCTTAATTTGCCAACAAACATGAATTCTGATTAGCCAGTTTTCGTTTCTGCTCATGAAATATGGGATATATATTGTATACTATTAAACGTGATTTGTTTATTTTTATTCACAATCAACGTTTTTAAGACGAATATGTAAAAAATGCATATATTTGTAAGGTTCATAGTCCACAATCGATGACACACACGTGTTAAAACGTTTTACCTGAAATTATGTGATGACCGAAGAAAGCAATGTCATCATTTTCTATAGAATCCGATACAACATGATAATGCAACTGTATCAGTATTGCACGTGAAATCGGGAGCGTCGTTCTGCAGTACATTAACATCGTCTCTACCGTGAAGAAATGAACTACAAATGAACGTTGCATATAACGAAACTACAGAACGCAGTCAAAGTCAGTTGGCCCAACAAGTTCAGTTCCCTTCAGTCCAGCTCGACGAAGTCACTCAGTTTCGGCATGAAATTCAATTGTAGTCTCTTCAACCCATCGTCGCTTCACAACCAAGTTCGGTATCTTTGCTCTATGTTATAAATACGCATTAAACAGCAACCTCGTGTCTTCTTTGTCAATCTCTAACTGGAGTAGGAACTCCCAACCCTCAACAACATAAATTCTACATACTAACAAAATGAACAAAAAATGTTGATGGTAAATATAGAAAAAATATTATCAGTATTTTAGAATATCTTAATTAGAATATATTAGAATATTATAAGCACCTAAACCTATAACTTTAGCAAACAAGACTAAATAACAAAAAAAAAACACAAAATAAAACGTTTTGACATAAAACGAGTGACAGAGGCAATGTATCAAAACGTATTTTTTTATATTCAAGCAATCAGCGTCAGAGACACTTCTACTAATAGTTGATAATTATAGTTTGGAATATACATGCTTTCAAAATATCGATTTTAATTTCGGCAATGATAAATTTAAACAATGATATGGTACTTATGAAATGTATTAAGCCGTGTTTATTAATATCAGCATTGTTAAAGAAAATACAGCGTATGTCGATTGTCTGTTAAAAGAACGCAAAGTTATCTGTCTAATGCTTCAAGTACCAGTCCGAGGATAATTATTTAGCGGACGAGGAATTTTACCCGGGACCTCAATTACGGTAGGTGAATACGACATTTACTTTTTTTTTTTACTTTGCACTTTCAATACATATACAATTTATATATGTATAAGGGCGGGCATATTGCCTTAAGGCAATTTCTTCCTACCCACTCAAACCGTTCAGTTTGAGAAAATCACAAGAACATATTCTAGGTAAACACAGAATTTCATAATTTAATGCAAAATTTGAAACAAAAATAAACTAAAAATCTACAGTATACTATAAAGACTTAATAGGGGATGGGAAGGAAAAAAAGAATGAAAAACGAAAAACTCAAATACATATTTAGATGGTGACATTTTTGAACGTATTTATAATTATTTTAAATCTAAATCTTCATTTAAGCATCTCTGACCTTATTGGGTAGATTATTCTGATATCAAGCAGCTACTACTGTGAAAATTAGAGCGGTGAATGCTTATTAAAAGGGTTCTCTCGTTACTAAAATGAAGAGATTTCACTAGAAAACGGATTTATCTCTACTTTTTTTTATTTGTAAATTGCTATCAAGTCCAAAATACTCGTTCACATACCGTATTCTTAATTCACCTGTTACCGTAATAAATCTTCAAATAAATATAATTAATGTAAAAAAAGTTCTGTCTTGGGTCTAAAAGGGCCAATGTCGGATTTCATTTTTTTCACCCCAAAATTTGTAGAGAGTTGATCTTAAATAAAAAATATACACACTTAAAATATTTATAAACACATACATGCAAGAAAATAGTTTCAAACTCCCCAAACAGTTTATTATGACGTTACAAAATATCTGAAAAATTACTCCGCCGTAATGTAGTGATTTACGCCATTGGGCCTTTTTGACCCAAGCCACAGATATATCAATGGTCATCTGTCTTATTTTTTTTTTATTATTTTATTCCTTGAACTTTATCAAAGACTATGATTTTAATAAAAAAAAAATTTTAAAAAATTAAAAGTATTTAATATTTATGACTATTACAACATTATACATATTTAACAAAAAAAATACAAAAATACATTAATATCAACAGTGCTTCAGCTACCCCGCCTTTAAATAATTTATTTTTATTGTTATTTTCGTATTATATATGAAAAACTATTGAAAATTCTTACTTATTTAGATACAGTATTTTGATATATTACCAAAGATATTAGGAAAAAATGATCAAATTTTAATATACTCAAACAGGTGAAAAAATATTTTAAATAGTATCAAAATCATTAAATTAAGATGTTTGTGAAGGAATATTGAAAAAAAAACAACAGAGTAAAAGCTCTAAGCTCTCAAAGCTGACTTGGCGCGAACTTAAAACAACAAATTCATTAAAAGTATTTGTGAAATGGCGGTTTGAAATGTACCTTTTAAAGATCAAAAGCTTAGCGCACAAGGGCAAAGGGAGTCCATTTTCTGGCTCTTTGAGAACCTCGCAGGAACGAAGCTTTGGTGAAGATTTCACTATGAACTTTTCCCTGGCTGAGCTTTATCTAAATTAAAAATATCCGCGAGATTTGCAGATATAACACGTACGGACTCCAAAGTTCACAGCTTGTTATGTTCAACCCCCCTTAGCCAGGCCAGAACTAGGAAGGGTACCCATGCAAATAAACATTTTCAGTATTTATTTATTTTAAAGAAACAGTATGGAGTAAACAATAAACTTATAAGTGCAGTATCGTCTCTCTATGAGGAGAGTTCAGCGTGTGTAAGAGTTAATGGGGGATTTACATATTGGTTTGCAATCTCAAAAGGCGTGAAATAGGGATGGGTAATGTCACCATGGTTGTTTAATCTATACATGGACAACTGTATGAAAGAGATATAATGTATGGGTATTGGAGCGAAAATTGATAATTTTTCAGTAAGCTGCTTGTTGTATGCTGATGATGCAGTTCTGTTAGCAAGCAGCAATGAGGATTTGTAACAAATAGACGCTAGAATGTATGATGTATGCCTGGAGAGCGAACTGGTGATGAACGAAAGTAAGTCTAAAGTGATGGTATTTGAAAGGGATAGTGATAGTGATAGTGATAGTTTCGGCTACCATTCCAGGAGTCATCTTCAGGGTACACTGAATGACTCAGCCATCAGACTCAGTATCAACCAAAAAACATATTGATAACAGTGACCGTAAAAACCTTCGCATCAATAATATGTTTTTATTTTTTAGTTGAAATTACTTATGAAAGAGCAACCTACTTTAATATCACACAGCTATTTATTCACTTAATTGATTTACTAACTAAATTGTAGAAGAACTATGACATAATTGAAGTAGGCTATTTTAAACATTAAAAACCAAAAAAAGGCATGTTTATATAGCTAAAACATAAACATTTTTATCGTCTTACATATTAGTTTTCTTTACTTTATTATTAATTTTATACATGTACACGTATGTATGTGCATTCGTCTATGCGTATATGCTTATGTGTGTATGTATATGCAAAGTGGTGTAGTGGTCAAGACGCTTGACTCACGCGCGGAAGGTTCCGGGTTCGATTCCCGGTGACAACACAAAAATTAAAATATGATTTTTCTCAAGCCTGGGTGCTCTGTGATGTAATTCACCACTGTAATTAGGCCTCCTGGCCTGTTGTGGTGCAAAAAAAAAATATAAAAAAATATATACATATGTATGCATGTTCATGTGAGTGTATATTATTTTTTTTTAAAAGAGAAATAATCGAGTTCTTATTATTTACTGAAATATTTAAATTTTCAGACTATTTCCTAAAAATCACAAATAACTTGTGCTCGAAAAATGGAAATCGAGTTGTGGTAGAGTGGGATTTGAACCTCGGACCTTTGGCCCGTGAGTCCACAATACTACCACGGAACCATAACCCGGTTAAAATATTAATATGTATGTGTGTATGTATGAGTATGTATGTATGTATATATATATGGATGTGTGTGTATATGTATATGTATGTATGTTGTATGTGTAAATTAAGGTGAATTTTTATTTCTTTTTCCATTGTTTCATATTTACTCACTTTTTCTTATTCTTCTCTTCCTTCCCTATTTTCCCATCCCACTTCCTTTCACACCTCGTGAACTGTACGCTTTGTTTTTTTAAATATTTTTGTTCCTATATGAAACCCGTAATCGGTCTTTTTATTTGTTGTTATTCTTTTTTTTTTTTTATAACTATGACTGTATTGGTTTCAAAAAATTATTATTTAAAAAATGCGCATAAACAATTGTAAATAATGTTACAATTGAGGTCATGACTGAAGCTCAGAATATATTTGAATGTTTTTATGCTTTCCTGGAAAATGCTGTTATTCGCACATTCATCATTTTTCCTCCGAAGGGGCGTAATTTTTTTATATTTTTTGTTGAAAAATGTGGTCATTAATGCATTTCAAAAATAAATTGCCTGAATCTGGATCTGTTTTTATCTCTGTTTACTTCTCGGGAACAGTGTCGGCATGGCAAGTGGTCGGAGAAGAATAAAAGGAAGAATGATCAATATCCAGTGAATCATTGACTATACCTATACAGCTCTACCATTGGATGCTGAGCGAAGTAAGAGGTGATTGGTTATTCGATATGGTACTTCTACCTTTAAACTCTGCTGCACTAATACTACCTGAGAACACATTGGAATCGAGTTGAGGTTTATAAATTGTAGATTTGCAACGATTGGTTTATATTATTGTCACCCTAAATTATTTTTATATATAGATATAGTTTATAATTTATGAGGAGCCTGGAATATCGTTTTGGTAACATTGAAAATGATTCGTTTTGGTAACATTGAAAATGATTAAGGCGCATCTTTGATTAATTTGAATACAGAATCATTACAAAAAAGGCGCCTTATTTGTGATTATTTTTTTCTTTTCAAAATTCTAAATAATATGGTTGATTCGCCGTATCTTTTACAAAATTTCGGTTTTCGTTGCCCTCTTCACTATACCAGATTTAATTCACTTTTTTATGTACCAACTTGTAAAAATAATTGTGCCTCGAATTAATTTATTAGACGTACCTGTAGAAATTATAATGGACTCAGTATTGATGCGGACATTTTTAACTGCACGTTGCATTTATACAGAAAATTTCGTCATGGAATTGATTATATGGGATGATTGCTGAATGCATCTTGAGTGTTTTATGCTATGTATATGTGCCGCATGTAATGTATATGTTTGTGTATGTTTTATATGTGCGTTCATGCGTGTGCGTGGATGGCTCGGAGTGTACATTCGGTATTTTTATTTATTTTCATTTATTACCTCCATGGAAAACGCAAATGTCAACAATTATTCTTTTCTCAATAAAAATTCTTATTTATTTTTTATTTTTTGTCAGATTTAATGTTTATATCTTTTTAATTTATGAAAACTTAATTGGTCTTTTTATGTTATAAAACTGTTATGTTTGAGTATGTGCGTGGATGGCTCGGATTGTTCATTCGGTATTTTTATTTATTTTAATTTATTACCAACGATAACCTCTATGGAAAACGCAAATGTTAACAATAATTATTTTCTCACTTAAATTTAATATTTATTTTATTTTTTTGTCACATTTAATGTTTAAATAAAAAAATTAAATAAAAATAAATATTTTGCAAAATTTATGAAAACTAAATTGTTTTTTTTCAATTGAAAAATGGTTGTTTTTAATACTTTTTATGTATGACTGTATGTTTTCTGAATAAAAAAAAATATCGTTATGATCGTAGATCAACGACGCATGTTGACACTTTATGTCACAATTTGTTATGCACAAAAGTATAACATTTGATACTTGGGTAAATTATAAATATTTTTAATTGACTCATTGGTTGGTCCCATTCTTAAATACGCTTCCGTAATATGGTATCCTTCATATGTTGCATACAAACTAGGAATCACGAGAGATAGCTATACTGACATGGAACCTTTCCTGAATATATCCAGTCTCTCACAACGTCAATTTAATGCAGATTTAATTTTCATGTTTAAAATACTTAATAGTTTATTTGATGTCCCGATTATTCTACCACAATTATCTCGTAATGTTCCTTCAAGTAGACTCATAAATAATCAAATTCTGTTCCTCGGTCATCAAAAGACTAATTATGGTTTCCATGCGCCTCTGCCCAGAATGATTAGATTTGTAAATGAAGATCAAGATATTAATTATTTTGATTGTAAATTGGATTTTTTTACAAAAAGACTGAAAAAATATTCCCAGTAAATTTACTGTATATTTGATTAAAACTATTTATTAACAATTCTTGATGGAATTCCATTGTAATGGTGTAATAACTCATATTTACATATAAGTTATTGATTTAAAAATATTTGGTACACTTCCACTTATTTGTTTGAATAATTAGCACTTTCACCCTCTAATGGGCATCTTCAGACTGGTGAATATTACCTATACAGTGTAATGATAATTTATAAAAAACTAAATACTATCCTAAGAGTAGGAACATTTAAAAAATAAGTTGAAAGATATACAATACGTAATATTTCAATGGAACAGAGTGGGACAAATTATTGAAACATGTGTTGGCGGTGTACCTTAAGAGAGGATTATATTATATAAAAACATTTATTGTTTTATTACAATGTACAAGGTCCAACTAAGGGGGTCAATAAGGGTGAGTTTTTGAATTCTATCTGCTGGTTTATTAAAATTTTATCGATATTATTTTTTATTATATTTATTTCTAAAATTTCTAATCTATGTAACTTTTGATTTTTATGATTTTTATGCTAATTTTTTTATGTTTTTTGATTCGTCAAAATTATTTTTTAATTAATTTAAATGTGATGCATAGTTTGATATGAGACATGCATATTTAATAGGCCCAAAAATTTTTGATTCTTTTTTTACTGATAACATTTCATTGATTCCAAACTTTCAAAAGTTTCCTTCGTTTAAAAAACACGTACTATCCTGGATTCATACTAAAGATTTGAACTCTTTTTTTCTATAATATATTTTGTTGCCCTTCAATAATAAGGAATATTTTAGGTGTTTTTTTTATTTTCGTTTAATTACTAATAAAAAAATGTCATATAATCTTTTACAGAAAATTTTATTTTCTCTTTATAAAATATTTTAACTGTATTTATTATGGGAGCAAAAATTCATTAACATTTTCTTGTATATCCCCAGGCCTTGCTTTTGTAGGATTTTTTTGTTTACTATTTTTAATATTAATATGTATTTCATTGCTATGTGACTATTTTTTATTTTTTAATATTCTGTTTTACCTCTTATGCATATTGTAAAAAAAACAAAAAAATTAAAACAAATAAAAAGTTTAAAAAATATTTGATTGCTCTCCCGCTTTGTCCCATGTATGAACCAAGACAAATACATGTTAATTAATATATTCCACTTTTATATTAATTTGTTGATCTGATCTTTACTAATAATAATTGTTTGGCCCAAAGATTTTTTATAATAAAACGAAACTAAAAGATTATTTTTTTGTGACACTTGTTTTATTTTATTGCTAGTATTTCCTGTATTGTATATATAGGTACTTTATAGAATTAACCTGGATTCAATAATGCCCGTCTAATGTACTAACTTGCCTTTGCTTTTTTTGTTGTATTGATTCTATTATTTGTAACTGTATTATTATTGTTTTTCGTTATATGATTTGTTTAAATTGGACATTGTCCGTAAATTTGTTGAATAAATAAATTATTTTCAAACCTGGGCCTTGATTATGATGGGAAGCTTAGGACATTATACCTTCTCCGTGACCGTATAGTTGAAGATAAATTCTCTCGAGTGAAGTTACGAAGATACACTACCGATACCCCCCCCCCCCTTGAAGTTTCATCATCATCATTCTCTTTACGTATCTAATGGTACATAGGGGACTGCGTTAGTACACCAATCGATCAATAAATTTTTGTAACATGAAGGTAAGGTAATCAGTCCAGGGACTATGAAATATTCTATTGTAAAAACACCTTTTTTAATAATATTTCATTTCAACCATATCGGGAATCGAACCCGAGACCATGCATGGTAAGCAAATGCACTGACCATCACACCACGAGGCCGACAACCGACCGCCCCTTTAAGTTTGGTTGTAAGTAAATCGGTTTTAATTATTGTGTCATATTTTAGGGGTATTCCCCTTAATGCGCATATCTACGCATTGAAAGTGACAAAAATTTTGTTCCAGCGAGTAATTATTCCATTATTAACGGTTTATTAAAAAAATTTAATCGTTCTGAGGGTGGAACTTTTTATCTTAAAAGCCTATTAAAAACATGAGAGCAAAAGAAGTCTGACATTACGGTCAGTTTTGAAAACGAACGCCTAGACGCACGTATAATGAGTCTAGATCCTGCCCTATTGACATATATAAGTTTCTAGAAATAAAATGGTGCCGTAATGTAATAATAATTTCTCCGGTCAATTATCATCGTTTTGGTTTTTTCCCTGTTAATTTCTTCAGCTAATAAAAAATGGCACTGCAATGATGGAGAACGAAGCCCTCAGATATGGTTTGCGATATGTGGTCGGAAAGCTGTCTCAAATAGAAAAACACCGTCTTTTAACACGAGAGTCGAAAAATGACACTTTATATATAATACACTTGATAAAAACATATTTTTGAAATAAAAATAAAAAAAACCCAAAATTGATAGTATGTTGGCCTTTTGATAAAAAAATGAACAATACTTTAAAATGGAGGCTTTTCTGAAAATATATCCTTAAACGAATAAAACATCTACCCCCACGTTTCCTTTAGGCTCGATGAAGCGTTAAGCCGATTAGTTACAATAAGGAACAAGAGAGGGGTAGTTTGTTAAGGGTTGTATGGAGGTACAATTATTATGTTGTGCTAACTGTCAGGGACATCCCCTATAGAGGAAGCGATAAATTACAGCTTCGGCGGACTTCCGATTCACGTCCAATAGAAAGATGTTTCACGCTTCGATAGTGGAAAAATTATTATAGTAAATAAGAAAAATGTGAGAAGAGAATTCAACTCCTAATCATATATATTCAATTAATATATTTTTTTAAACCTGTACAAATTTTGACACATTGTTTTATAACGATTTTTCCTTCTAGGGGATTATTTTTTAATAAAACTTTCGATTGGCAATTTCTTATTGAACCGCATTTCAGCGTCGCTGCACTATAGCGTCCCAGTGCCACAAAAGCTTGTATCGAGTGCCACATAGTGTAGCGCAATTTAGTGCGGTTTGATTAATTAAAAAAATGAAAATAATATTTTGTGATGCCGTGACGTGCCACGCAGTGTCACGTAGAGCCACAATAGACCAGTTAGACCTTAATGATGACTTTAAAAAATATATATTTCCAGAAATAGTCCTCTAAATTGGCTTCCACGATCTTGTGATTTGATAGTTTTTGATTATTTCCAGAAATGGTGCTCTAAATTGGTTTCCACAATCCAGTGATTAGATGCTATTGGATTATTTCCATAAATGGTCTTCTTAATTGGTTTACATGATCCTGTGATTTTATGCTATTTGATTATTTCCAGAAATGGTCCTCTAAATTGGTCTCCACGATCCAGTGATTCGATGCTATTGGATTATTTGCAAAAATGGTCTTCTCAATTGGTTTACATGATCCTGTGATTTTATGCAATTAGATTATTTCCAGAAATGGTCCTCTAAATTGGTCTCCACGATCCAGTGATTAGATGCTTTTGGATTATTTCCATAAATAGTCTTCTTAATTGGTTTACATGATCCTGTGATTTTATGCTATTTGATTATTTCCAGAAATGGTCCTCTAAATTGGTCTCCACGATCCAGTGATTAGATGCTATCAGATTATTTGCGAAAATGGTCTTCTAAATGGGTTTCCACGATCCAGTGATTTGATGCTATTAGATTATTTAGATCAGGATCACGTTATGTCCATGGTTCATAGAAACAAACCAACATGTCTAAAAGCATTGGAAGCCTTAATCGTTTTGAAAATAACCACGGATTTGTTAGAAAAATTTGCCAAAAATTGGACCGACAGAATGCGCTACGTAACTGCGTTTGCCGACGATATTAATTTGCTGGAAATAACTATTTTTCAAATAAATACGGTCGAGTGGCTCGACTTGCGCTTGATTCGCGCGTATTGCGGGACTGGCAAAGTGCACGCGATTTGCGCGCGTATTTTGGATTCGCGCGATGCTTGTGAACGCAATGTATTAGCGCCTAGTATCTCGCTAACGCGCGAATGAATTCGGGCGAAACGTTTCGCGGCGAGTCCGCCCCTTCCGGCCAAGCTCTTACATACATTTTACATACATTATTCCGACTTTTTACATGTCCATCTTCAAGTATTATTTATTTATTTTTATTTGGGAAAAAAACAACAGTTTTTACATATATGGGATACAGAAAATATAAATATATATAAACGAAAATTATGAAAACAATCAATATAAATTTTCCACAGTGGTGTAAGCTATTGATTAAGTACATTATTAATATCAAAATAAAAGCAATTTAACGATTAAGAAATTTTGGGCACTTGCAAATAAAATTAAAATACATATATTTATATGCAGTAATAAAAATAAAGCAAATAGAAACAAGATAAATTTTAATTTAAAGAATAAGAAAAGAAAGAATGTTATAAAAAAATAATGTAAAAGGTACAAAATATAATAATGAACATACGAGTACATACATCTTTTTTTTTTTTTTAAAGAAATATTTGCGTTCTTATGATTTACCCAAATATTTAATTTTGAGGGCCATTTTCAACGAGTTGTAAATAACTCACTATTAGAAAATGGAATCAAGTTGGGGTAGAGTGGGATTCGAACTACAGACCTTTGGTCCGTGAGTCCGAGACACTAGCCACACGACCACAACCCGACCACATAATTACTGACATCGTATAATTAAGCGAGTGTACTGTCTATAAGGAATCTTCAATATTTTATATAGGAGATGTGAAAAATGTCTGCGTGAACGGAGAGAACAGTATTATAATAATAACATGCTCAAAAGAAAAAATCGTTTTTCCTTGAGTTAGTACTAGGTATTGGCAAATTAAATGTAGTATGGAGTCTTGTTCTGTTGAGTACAAGATATTCTAAAGAACTTGTTGGATTTAATTAATTTTATTGTGAGTAAATAAACTAATTAAAATATTAGTCTTATTTTGATTTTTCATAAAGCCTTATTATCATAGAAATCTATCGTCTTTAAATAACATAATATTTTCATTTTGCGAAAATTGTGAAAAATATTCTCTCGACTTGTCTGTGGATATTGAAACACGATTCTAGTACTTCGAAGTATGTGTTGATCCCTAATGTAATTGTACGGGGAATATAGACGGGGAAACGTCTTTGAGGTAAGTTTTATGTTTCAAAATAATGAGGAAATTGCCTTATCGTCTTACTCGTAGGAGACATACTCGGTGGTACTAAACTTAGTCCTCGGAAAAGGATCGTAATCACCATTATATGCAGCATGACCATCACCCGGGAGCGAATCGTCCAAATATACGGTTATGCACAGCTTATCATTATGTTTTACTTTAGATCATAATGTTTAAAATTACTTTGTTCATGGAAAAAAAAAAGTGCTATTATTTATTATTATTGACTGCCACCGTTTACATCTTTCTACAAAAAAATATTATATGAATTGCGCCCAGCTTGTTTTTAGTGTACCATGAAACTACCCGATCACCTCAGTTTATTCCTTCATACAAAAAAATACACGAGATTTTAAATCTTTAACCCAGTCACGTTTTTTATTACTAAAATAAGCTTGCAGATTATTAATATTATTTGAAGATTCTTTGTTTGTAATCTAGTGTTTCGAACAATATTTCCATAGAACTATTTTTCTTTGATAGGATACCGTTAACATATTATGTATCACATAGGAGATGTGGCGTTCGAAGTGACACATACATTTTAATTAAATTATTGTTTACCATAAATTAAAAAAATTTATTTTTATTTTTTTTTAATTTATTCATCATTTATAATAAATTCAAATTTTAATTTATTATCTGCATTTAATTTAATCATTATTTATAACGGTTTTTGGCATTATTCATTTTAAAGGGAATTGGCCAGTGCTGTGTTGACTTTTCAATCATAATTGAAATATCTGTTAAATATGGTATTTTTAAATAAACTTTTGTGCAAGTATTATATTCAAGTGGTGTAAAACAAAGCTAGATTTATTGCGCAGTTAACAATAATAGGTTTTTGAGTTAAATTATAAAGAATTATCGAAAAATGGACTAAAATTGAACTAACGCGTTAACAAACAATGACATAAACAAAGATTTAACTTGGTTTGTTGGCTAAATAGACAAACACAAACTTACTTACTTACACTTATTGAAAAAAAAAATTGAAAAAAATACATAAAAAAGATGCTTACATAAACGAAGAACAACTAATTAAAATTAATTATGATTAATAGTAGGGACTAAAAATAGACAGACATTTGACATTGACAACTAACATCAATAAATTAATTAGCGAAATAGCAACATTATCTAGTCTTTTATCAAAAATCAATAACTTTGATTCAAAAACGGAAAAAATCTTATTTATGAATACTATGTCCAGTCTTAAATATATTTTATGCAACAACTATGGGGAACAGGAAACCAATATGACAAAAACATACTCCAACGATTGCATAATAAAGTATTGAAGCCTTTATATGACTTCCCGTATTTAACACCTACTAAAGAGCTCTTTAAAAACTAAACAATGAAATGTTCTTGAGCTTGTTCAACAAGAATCTTTCAAATGTATTTATAAGTTAACCTCTGATATCATTGTAGACAAAGAACATACACATAATACAAGAATATCAGAACAATATTTAATACAACATTCCAAAACGAGACAGTATCAGTTGCAGTATCTACGAAAAGTCAAATATAAAAAATACGGTGTGTCGGAAGCATTTATTTTTAGACGTTTTCTCCTTTAGTTTATTATCTTATAATAAATATTTTTTTTGTAACGATGGTAAATCTACAAAAAATTTACCGTTTGAAAAACACGCAATTGTCTTTTTTTTCAAATATTACCTTATATTTTGGTCAACATCTTAATAATTTTACTATAAATTGATAAAAACTACATTGTATTCAATTTTATCCTATGGTTAAAGATACTCTATGATTTGATCTTTACAACTCCTGAAAATAAGCACCCTATTGAATGCCTGAAACATTTACCCCTCTATTGATTCCTTATCACTCATAAACATACCTTCCCTATAGTTTATGGTTCGTATGGTCGTAAAAACGGTTAACAATTCTGAATGATTTATTTTATTAAGTGTTGGCACAGCTCACAATCACGTGCGTTCAAATAAGGAATGAAATTCGCATGAATATTATGTAGATGTAAAGATTTATATAATTTAATAGAACAAGTTTATCAATAATAAAACGAAGTGGTTTATAAATACATATTATATCTAGGACACAAAGTCAAACTTGTTAAAAATAACCAGACAGCGGAGTTTCCAAAAAGAAAAGGGCTATGTTGGGCTGCTTTTGACTAGCTTAAATATATTTTTGAAAATCCCTATATGCTTAAAAAGACAAGTATATGAATCGTGCATATTGCCGGTGACAACATATATACTAGAAACCATGTATGTAACACAAAAATGGAGCCAGAAATTTGAATGCACTCAACGATACATGGAAAGACAGGTGCTCGGTGTATGTCTAAGAGACATAGAAAGAAATGAGTCGTGGATATCGTGGATCGTGCAGCATAATTGAAATGGCAGTGGGCAGGATACTTGGCGAGGCAAAATGATGGCAGGTGGAAACCGAGAATAATAAAGTGGAGACCATAGGCAAACAAAAAAAGTGATGGAAGGCCACAGAAAAGATGGGTCGATAACGTCGCATCTATTGCCGGTAAAACATGGCTGATGGAAGCGGGTGATAGGAAAGAATGGAGACGTTTGGAGAGGCCTTATCCAGCAGTGGATAGAATAAGGCTGAAAAAGAAGTAGAATAGATCGAGAAAATTCGGAGTATTTTTTCGTTTTTTGATCAAATTAAATTAAATCAAATTAAAAAAAAAAAAATTAAGTGTCATGTTATCAGCGCTATGCTTTTTAAAGGTTTTGTAATTATTAATATATCACAACAGGGATGAAGAGAAGGTAATCTCCGGCCGTGACGTCGCAAGTTCTCGTCGGTTCGGCTGATTAGTAAGTTGCCTTCTCGGACACCGAAAATCTACCACAATTCTATCATTGATTGATTTAGAAGAACTTACGTGACGTATATTTATTGTCATACATTTTCGAGAATCTTCGCCATACCATTATTTGCTTTATATTTACCATGTCTAAGAAAACATTTTTTATAATATGCAATTTCCCATAGCAATAAATATCCTCATTTTTAATGAATATTACAACATTTTGATATGTTATATGGAAAATCTGATGAAACTTAGAATTTAAATTTCTTATATTACTTCCTTCTAATGATAGATATCGCTAGTTTTTACCATACGCTGTCAATCCAACAGTTTCAAAGTCGATCCAACTTTCTTGTAAAATGTGGTATCTAACCAGCAAGGATGCATGTGTACAAAAAAAATGTTATTTATGAATGTGCTAAGCATTTCGAAAAATTTTCCTGATGTGTCAATTTTTTTTTCACATCTATTTGTGTTAATGTACGAGTAGAAGTCGAGATTTTTTTTATATATTTGCAAAATTTCTTTTCCTGGGTCCAGGTCCTTAAGGTAGCAAGCAAGGGATGAGCGCTCTAGCATCCTCAGATTTAACCATCTGTTTCCTAAAGATGTGACTTCTTTAGCGATGTAAAGCATCAAAACCTCATCAAAACCAGTTTCAAAATATTTCTATTAAGTCTACAAACAATTTATTAATAATGATAATATTATTTTATTTATAATAACATTGTTTTACCACACATTCACCCTAAGAATCGCATTTCGAAATCATTCTTTACATATTTTAAATTGTGTGGACTTTAAAAATCACAAAAATTATTTTAACACGTAATTAACTTATTTTTAAAGTTACAATAACAAATTAATTTCGTGGTTATTTACAATTAAATACCATAATATATATGACACAATATACATTAGAGTTTAATAAGGGTTGCTGTATTCTGCAAAATGCATATCTTAGGTTCTGTGATCATCTAGTCCTTAAAAAGCATTAAAACTGCTTAAATACATAATCAAATTCTTAATGTATTCTGATAAAAAAAAACAGCAAATGTTTGCATTATTCATCATTTGTCAAAGTAAAGAACATTCCCATTGTGGTACAGATTCAATTATTCACTCTTTTCAAAAAATGATTTAATCTCAGTTTCCCTTTTGTATGGCTGGCTGCTTTCTGCATAACTACGTTCAATTGACTACACATTACCAGGACGTGCGGATTTTTTTACACAGAGAGGGAAGGGTTACAGGAGAAACAATTGAATTGATGGTACCTTTGTATGATAAAATAATTTATCCCAAAAGTGTCCGATAAAATTATTTGAATGGTAATTTTTTAAGAGATGTACTAAAATTATGTAGCACCGTGTTCCGGTGATAAAATTATCAACCTTCTATTAAAATTAACTACTGCCGAAGCGTGTTAGTTCAAATGGAATACATTTAGGATCAAATTTTATGGCTTTAAAATCGTCGTACCTCTAAGTATTTGTTTTAAATTATGACGAAACTTTAATGCCATTAATTTTACAAGTTGTTTTCTCTTCAATTAAAAATTACATAAATTTACCATAGTGCTTATATAGTAATGTTTGAAGAAATATCCCAAGTATCCATTATAAAAAAAGCTTACTTATTACACTTTGTGAAACATTATTAAACAATTCAATTTGGTGAGAAAACGAATTCCCACCCCGATGATAAGGCTTATACGATATTACTTTGCAGAGTAAAATGTATTTAAATTTGAATGAAATAGGTGAATATTTTCGATATGCGGTATGCAGTGTCAATCGGTCACAACCCCAACAAATCAGATGGATTAGAAATAGATCCCACTTACCTGGTTTGGTCTTGATGGAATCGCGGTGGTCTGACTGGTCAATTGCAAGCGGTTCCAACACTAGAACAGGCCCCCAATCTGGAAGTGAACACCGGCGGTTGGTGGAAACAATGTTTATGATGCAGCACTCGTTTAACAAAATAAACGCGCGATGTACAACACGGGGTCTTAATGTGGCGTATAATCAAAGGATACTGAAGTGGGGAGTTAAAAGTGGTTGTGGGTACAAAGGATGTAGAAGTTGTGACAATACTTGAACAATGCAAACCCACATAATTTGCAACGACCGTCTATTGGCATATAATGCGGCATACGTTCAACAAATTGAACGCGTGATTCACTACACGAAATCTTAATGTGGTAAATGATCAAAAGATCGACACAGACTCCTATAACAAGTGTCTTGAGGATGCGGTGGTGGAGCTGGCTTGGACACGTGCTACACATGCCTCAGGAGAACCTTAACCCAAGTTGGCTCTTTTTTAAACCTGTGGGCTCACGCCGTCCTGGAAAGCCGTCGATGACGATTTTTCGACTTTATTTGGCAAAACTAATGGGAATTGGATTGACGTGGGAAGAGGCAAAAATGCTGGCAGGCAATAAAGTCTCCTGGAGGCAACCGGTGATGTCCACATGCTCCACTAACGATCGGATGTGGAAAAGAAGAATAAGATCAAAGGATACTGAGCTGAGAAGTGAACAGACGTTGAAGATTAAAAAGATTTTGAAGATGTGTCAATATTTTAATGCATAACCACATAATTTGCAACCATAATTAATTCCACTGTAATGCATTGGTGAATTGTGAAAATAGATTCAGCTTTGCGTTTTTAAAAATAAAATTATTATAGCGGACCATTAAATTAATATCTCTAAACTGACAATGTAAGCTGACAATGGATTTTGCAGCCAACAATTTATTTAAGATGTACTCGGACCAAAGAAAATCAACATGTAATAACACTGATTGACCTGGTATTGAGAATTCCTTCTTACTTACTTCCATCCCGAATTTTATCTGGAGGCGGCAGATGGTGATGAACGGCGATAGATGATGAAATGTTTGCGGCGTTGTGCGAGTTTAGGCGATGTTATAATAACTTTCACGGCAAAAATAGCGAAATTTTTTTGTCAATTTAAAAAAGCGTGCGTAACATTCGTTTAAAAAGCGAAGAGAGGGCGCGCGGGCCAAACAGTCTAGCCAAACCAAAAATGTCCCGTATAACTTACCGGCGAAAGGTAATACCATCGTTTGTTCAGATAGATTTGTGCAGTATCTTAGCGTACATATGGCATTTTAGAAATTGAGAGGAAAAAAGGAGCCGGTAAACGCTTACAACAGACTAAAGTACGTTTTACTAATTTTGTACACCTCCTTGGTGAGAAGCATCTTGGAGTATAATTCAACAATATGGAGCCCTTATTATGCCTCTCACCAAATTACCATAGAAAGAGTTCAGAATAAGTTTTTGAGATATGTTAATTTTAAATTAGGAATAGGTAATGAATTTCTTAACTTTGATTTTTTATTAAATATAATAAATTTGATTAAATTAAGGGACAGGAGAACTATTAATGATTTATTAGTTCTATTTAAAATCGTTAGTTCAGTATTGAACAGCCCTGAAATTTTAGCCCTCATTGGTTTTAAAGTACCAGTTAGAGGGACTAGGCTAGTTCAACTTTATCACTGCAACAATCATATCTCAATATATTCTAGCAATTCAGTACTGAATCGTCTACATGCGCTGGGTAATAAACATTCGGATTTAGGTGACATATTTTTATTTAAATTTCCAGCTTATAAACAATTACTTGTAAAACATTTTAGTGTGGAATCAATATTTTAATTATGTTCTTTTTAAGTAAGCATTGAAAAAGTTGTTACTGTATATACTCCACTGTAAATACTTATGTATGAATGTAATGTAAAAGGTACTTGTACCGTTAATTCTTGAAAAAATAAAATAAATAAATATGCCAACTGGCCGCAGGTGCAAGGAACATATTTCAAACTCTAATATTTACTCTAGTTATAAATACCGAAATGTGCAGATATGACATATTTGGGTTTTTTGCTTATTTACAATTAATAAACTTTCTTTTTACTAATAATTACTTACACTTTTTTCAAATTCGCATAAAGTTGATAAATACTTAAAAGTGTAATATCTCAAAATATGACTTTTGCAAAAAGCTGCCTTTATGCTAACGAGAGCAGCAAACTAGTCATATGGAACTATACGCATAGAAATAGTTTGTAGTAATATTGTTACAATATGCGGGAGGAAGTTCTCTGAACATTTGTATAATTTCAAAAAGTTTTTTGAATTTGTAGCCAATTTGCAACAAGGTGAAATGTGGAGTTAAATAAAACATTAAATAGTCACCGCTTTATTTGTAAAAAAATACCTTTTTTTTTTTTGGTTACAAATTGTTGTAGATGGGATTCGCTCTTTAATTTCATAAAAATCGACAGTAAGAAGATATATTAGATCGATTTTCTTTATAATTTATAATGTTTTCCTTTTTTGCTTTTTCATATTTATGTATTTATTTCGTAAATATTTTTGGTTGCTTGTGTGTATTTACCTACTCGTTACTGTTGTTATAGTAATGCAATTTTATCATTTCTTGTTATGAATTAAATATGTATTTTTTTCTCATACTTATGTTCAATATTTGTTAAAGGCAATTTATGCCATTTATGTAAAAATAAATATATGGATGTTCGAACGAGAAACAGAAAGGTAAATATCATACAGTGACTAAAGTAGCCACTCAAACCACCCAATGATGAGTCATAACCCTTGTTAATGCCTAGACATCCATTTTGCCTTCTCTATTACGTTTTGTTGTTAAATGCTAACATTGAAAGATTAAATTTTATAAAAAAGTGGCCAAAAAACTAAAAAATATATTTATTAATTTTATTCATACAAATACGTACATATTAATATCTAATAATAACGTATCCAAAGCTCTATGAAGCTACCATTATTTATATATATATATATATATACATATATATAGTTGGATAATTTATACAGCGCCATTTTTTGTGAAAATCATCTCAAGGGCGCTGTACAATAAATAAATATTCCAGCACGTCTTGCAGCTACAGAGCGCATGGACGGTTGGGAGTCTAGTTCCTCGTTTTCAATTAAGATCAATTTAAAATTATAATAGATAGGAGCAAGATTACAGGACGTCTTGCAGCTACAGAGCGCATAGACAGTTAGAAATTTTTCACCATTTACGTATTTTAAAAATTGACAAATAAATTAAGTGTATTCGTGATATTTAAAAATAATAATAATAGTGTCAATAATAAAAAGGAGTATGATTACAACACGTCTTGCAGCTACTAAGCGCATAAACGATTGGAATTCTAGACCCCATTTACAAAATTGAGGTATTTAAAAAAATATATGAAAGCTAGATAACCAATCTTCGTGCAGCTACAAAGCGCACGGACGAGTGAAATTCTAGCAAAGTTTAAATGATATCAATAAATTTACAAAAAATAAAGCATAGTAGTAAATTTGTCAAGTGTTCATGCCAAGAAGTAAGCAATAAAAAACGAAATAAATAAAACACGGTTTTAACTCCATGGTTAACAAAGGGAGATAGATGTCCGAAGAGAAGCTTTTGTAGACAGTAGGTAGATACCGTCGCCATGTGACCCACTGGCTGCTTGATAATTTCTGGAAACGCACGTGTGTAGTTACTGGGGGATTATGCCTATTGTTCCAACGACTTGGTGTCCATTTCGGTCCGTATTATTTCGTTGTATGAGACGCAACATTCCTGTCCAATTCACTTTTTCACATGAATATAACACAAACGCGTGTATGAGCGATTTGATTTCTTATTTTGTATGTTATTAGAAGGCAGATATTTGAAATATTATGTATTTATCAATAAATGTCAGTTCACTTTTAGAAGCAATGTTGTTATTTTTTAATTATGGGTGTAGTGTTCTAAATAGCAAAATTTAGGTACTTTCGTGTCAAAAGCTGATGCATAATCGGTTTAAAAGGATTCCTATAAAATTTTATGATTTTAAGGTTACAGGCGCACTACTTTTTAAAAGTTTCTATTGTTCACTATTTGTCACATATTTTAGTAAAAATAAAGGATAAAACAATGCTATTAAATAAATAGGCTTCTTTTTTCCACTGTTTGTCTAAAACATGACTACACTACTACACACTAACGATTTATAAACATTAACTTATTGTTTTCTAACATATAATAACTTATTTTCAAATTTATTATAATATTATAAGCTACGGTTGAAGAGGAACTATATTTCACGTCCAGCCCGTACGTTGGCTGAGCGTGGTCATCCTGTGTTGAGTTGGGAAACAACATAATGAAAAGTTGAAGCACGTGCATAATTAAATAATATCAAAAACAAAAAATTATTACTATTACACAAACAAACATACGAGTATTTATGTAGGGATATCAAAGGCCATCTGAACAACACGCTTAATAATATATATCTCTATGCAATATCTCGCAGCAGTCTCCTGCAATGGTCTCTTCCCTTAGACAAAATCCAGACTTGTACAGTCTTTCTGAAAATGGCTTTCGTTTTGGAGAACTTAATATGTTCCTCCGGGATATTGAATACTCTTGAAGCCACAAAAGAGAAATTCCTTTGAGCAAACATTGTACGTGTTTTACTAAATAATACAAATTACAGGAAAACCTCGTATAAGCATTCTGCTAGGATCTATTATTGCAGCTGCATGACCAGAAATGTGTCAATGTCTGAAAAAAATTGGCTAATTGGAACAATGTCTCGGATGGAAAAAGGGGGGGGCATCTATATGGGATATATGTTTTAAAAAATAATAGAAAACGTGGGTAGAGGATTACAAAACAATATATAATAATGCCTGTCAAAAAAGCCTTTACCAATCGTCGGTACGGTACAAAGTCAAATATTTATTTAAGAGATTTGGAATCACAGAGACTCTAGTTAAAATATCAATATGTACAATTATTCCTCAGCCTGTGTATAGTGGTTATTATATTGGATGTTAAAATAAGTTGTGTTCGTTTTTTTCCAAATTATGAGACTCACACAAATAAAATACTACAAGTTAGTCAATAATGTATTCCCTTTCTTTATTATACAGAAAATTAGTCAATAATTTACAGCATCCTTGCCGCACACTGCGCAAATATCAAGAGCAGCGTTGGCAGTTTTATTACCTTGTTTGAACGCGAACAGAAGGACGTATTGAAAATGATGACTTTTGTCCACTTGGCATTCTAGTTTAAAGGCTTGTAATCAAATAATATGAAAATATTGATTGAATTTTTGGATATCCTCATTACTTTTTACTATATTTTTATTTAAATATGTTCCGATAATTTTTTTATTAATGTATTTCAGTTTGCTTTTCTTTTTCCTACGTATTTAACAACGTTTTTTGCTTTACGTAAATATCTTTTTTACCATAACTTTTACTTTGTTTTTACTATGTATTTTACAGTTTTTAAATATGTATTTTGTCGTGTCTTTAACTAAATATTTCACTGTGTTTTTTGAGTCCATTTTTTCAAAAGTATCATGCCTTTATTTTTTTTACGTATTGATTACTGTTTTTGAACGGGGAAAGTAACCCTAGTAAGACAGTCAAAGCATTTTTGTATAAATGAATAATTTTATGTCCATGAAATGATAACAATGAATAAATAAATAAATTCTGTAACGTAAAAAAACGTTAAGCAATTTATTTACATTACTATATAGAGTGTTCACAAACAAAACGAAACGCGTCACATATATTTTTAAAATATAAAAGTGGAAATAAATCCAGTAAAGGTGTATTATTTTTATTTTTGATTAGCTTACCCGACAAACGTTGTCCTGCCCGAACGTTGGCAAAATTATTTTCGTTGATGAGTAGGTACCTAGGTACCTACTGTTTGTGATTGAATTCCAAAACTAAAAATTGTTTATATTGAATTCAAGTAGGTACGTAGGTACTTGTTTATGGTTGAATTTCAAAACATAATAATTATTTTTGCAAACGTCAAACTCCGGTCGTCTCACTAACAAAGGGGTTTACTTATTTATTTATTTCGTTCATTAACGCCCAAAAGGCATTTACAAAAAATAAAAATGAAATACATGCTAACATACTAAATAATAACAGAATGTACAGAAAAAAAAGTGAAATTAGTTAAAAAGGAAATGATAAAAAGTTTTACAAAGTAAAAACAAAAAAAAACAATATTAAAAAAGGTATGCAAGAAAAAACAGTAAGCATATAAACAAAAAATGCAATGATATAAGCTTATGGAATAAATTCTGTAAAGCAAACAATAAACAAAGTGTTACGGTAAGCAAGAAAGACATTTTTAAGTTAAATTAATAAACAAGCAAGCATATATTATCACAAAAAAAATAAGAAATAAAAATATGTATACATGAAATGCGTATTTGCCAATACTACAATGCAATTTAATATATTAGTGAAATATAAAAAACAAGTATAAGGTAATAAAAATAAACAATTCAGTTGTTTTTTTTTAATTTATGGAATTGAATTGTCAATAATAGTTTGACGAGCAGTTACAAATAAACTTGATATTGTGGACTTATAAGATGGTATAGAATTGGACAGAATGTCTGCAGCCGTTCCATAAGTGTTACCTAACCTATGCAGTCTCGGTATCAATGAATTGTTTTGTTGGTTGGAAGAAGTACTGGAGCAATGAAACAATAAAGTACTCCTAGTGTTGACAGCAGGTACTCTAAAATTAATCAATTCAAGTATTTTTGGTGTGTCAAAAAGAGAATTTACAATTTTATACAGTACAATGAGATCATTAATAGTTCTTCTTTCAGAAAGTGTTGTTAGGTTAAGCAGTGTTAATAAATAGACATAATTCACATTTCGTATTGGAATGTTTAGTTTGTAGTTTATATATCGTAGAAATTTATGTCGGAATACAATTTTTAAAAATGTTTTGAAATTAATAATATTTAAGTGTTACCAAAAATCCAATAAAAAGAAATAAATGGGTAGAAATTACAAGGAATTAAAGGAAAGAATCTGATTGAGATAAACAAAAAACAAATGCTGTTTGTAAACATTCAAAAACAAACTTTTTCATCTACAAAAAAACAACATCTTTCCATTTTTTTGCAAATGCATTGTCCTCTAATGCAACCCTGGTATATTGATGAATAAAAAATTAAATGTATGCTCCTAACTTATTTTTTACGGGTTCAATTGAAAATTTTAATATCTACAAACACTCACAGCGCAAGGATCAATATTTCTCTGAAAACTGCACGTAAATCGGTTAAGCCGTTTAGGAGGATTACGGTGACATCACACACACAGAGGAAATATATATTTAAATATACCTTACCAAAATTCATAACGGTATTCTATCAATCATCTGGAAACACAATAAATATGATTTATTTTTATTTTTTATAAAGTTTATATTTGAATCACTAACTTTATGGTTATTCATTTTATTAAAATAAATAAAACAACTTTGTTTTTAACCACTAATTTTTATTTTTCACCGACCGGACTAATGAATTGATTCCTTTTTATTTTTATCATGTTCAATAAATACTACACGTGGACCCAATAAATCAAGTGTTTTTTTTTCTTACTTGATTTATTTGGGTCCACGTGTAGTATTTAGTGAACATGATAGAAATAAAATAAAAAGGAATCTATTCATTAGTTACGTAAACCTTGACAAAGAAGCTTGTTTGCTTTGAAACCGGTCGGTGAAAAATAAAAATTAGTGGTCAAAAACAAAGTAGTTTTATTTATTTTATTATGATTTTTTAAATTAATTTTACGCACTTCGTTTCCTAAAAGGGGCAACATTTTTTTGTTTTTGTTTTTTCTACTACTATTAGCATCACGCTATTTCCCCGTAAGGGTAAACAGAGAGAATGAACCGCCAGACACGTCTATCCTGGCATACATTCCTAGCTTCTTCCAAATGCATACATCTTGTCATAATACATGCCTCTCGGTTTATTCTGCTTTTGACATGACCAGACTTAAGATTTTGATTTATCTGATCATGTCACGTCTTCCTTAGCCGTTCTCGTCTCGCGTCATCCATTCGTTCTTCATGACCAAATCATCTCAGAGACTCTTTATTTATCCTATCAGTTATACATGACTCAGATTTTACACTCTCGCCTGATTTCATCATTTGCATTTTCTCGAGATCGTATTTTGACCGCGTTCTTTAATCGCAAAATCGTATGATTTCTTAATTTTGCGTTCGTTTTACCAGAATACAGCCTTAAATGCTGTCAATATGCATCCCGCAGAATGTTTGTTAAAACTTTGTATGATAGGTGCACAAATGTCGAGATCCACGAACTGTGTAAGGCTGAGACATGCATTATCGACAGAATCAAGAGAGGAGTGCTGCGTTGGTTTGGACATATAGAACGAATGGACAGCGAACAAACGGCTAAAAGGATCTACGAAGCGAAAGTTGATAAATGCAGAAAACGAAGACGACCGAGAAAGACATGGCACGATCAAGTCTATCAAATACTTGAAGATGGATATGTCGAGAGCAGGAATAGTCGGTGTGCGTAAGTGAGAAGATTTATGAATGTAGAGGAAGCGAGATATGTTTGCAAAGACAGAGTGATATGGCGTTGTATCTTCTCTGCCTACCCCTACGGGGGAACGGCAAGATGGTTTGTTTGAGTAGATATAAAATTTTTTGTAAGTTATTTTGCAACCCCTGCATTTAAATTTTCCTCTGCCTGCTTTGCAAGTCAGTACGCGAGCCCCACCCTGGATTTGAACCCAAATCTTTTGCATTCCAAGCACAACCCCCTTCTCGCTTAGCCGACATGGCACGTGTCGTCATCAAACGATTGAACTAACGTTAAGGAAACATGCCTGACACCATTTTGTAAATAAACATTATTTGTTTTTACAGATATTTCAACAGAGAAGGAGAACTTTTGTAAAGACGTAATGTAGGAATCTAGACATTTATTATTTCAATTTTTTAGCACTAAAATGTACGCTTGGTAAAATTTCCTATCGTCAATATTATAATTAATATACGATACTGGTAAAATTGTGTAAGTGACAAAATTTGAGCAAATATGTTAAAAATGCAGTTATGCGTCATTATTCGAGTTTTATCAACTGATTTAATCATAGAAATCCTCCAAACCTTCGTTTTATTGGATTTTTATTTGAGATAAAATTTTATCTCAAATAAAAATCCACTTGATATTTTTTTTTAAATCTTATACATTGAAAAAATTTAAAGAAACTTAGATGATTTCATAAAAAAAGAGAAAAAAAAAAGGTTAAAGTTTTTTTTTTATGTTTGAAGCACTTACTTTGTGGGACATTATTATTTAATATATTAAAATTAAATAAAATCACTTTTTTCAAATAAAATCAAATCATCTGATAGAAAATAAGCATAACTTCAAAAAAGACACCGGATTAAAAATACTTCATGTTGAAAATAAAATATTAAAAATAGACAACTTCGAAATCTTAGAAATTAAAAAAGCGATTCATAATAAGAAAACAATAATTAATAACCAAATAAAAAATATTTCTTTTAGTCCTCTCCTGGCTTACTTCGAAAATAATGATATCAGATTACCACCCGTGTAAGAAAAAAAACACTTGATTTATTGGGTCCACGTGTAGTATTTAGTGAACATGATAGAAATAAAATAAAAAGGAATCAATTCATTAGTTACCTAAACCTTGACAGAGAAGCTTGTTTGCTTTGAAACCGGTCGGTGAAAAATAAAAATTAGTGGTTAAAAACAAAGTAGTTTTATTTATTTTATTTTATTAAAATCAAATCAATTTTTATAATTTGACAACCAACTAGTTTCGGCAATACTATGCCAATGAGTTTTTTTTTAAATTTAGATCTAAATTGTTGCAATACAAAGGAAAAACATTTTTGAGAAGAGAATATGGAACTTGAGGCATTACAGTGCGTACGACTTGTCATTGGAAAATTTGGTTTGACTTTTCTCGTTTGTGGTGTGAATTGTGACAAATATTTTTCAAGTATGATTGATTGGAAGCATAAATGGCTGGCTCGTTATTGTCAAGTCATAAGCCCTGTAAATGCCAAGACTTCCATATTCCCTTCTCTGAAAAGTTTTCTACTCCCTAGGGAGAAAATCCAGCCTCTCTACAAGCATTTGGGCATACTGAAAACATTGTTGTTTATTTTATATTACTTTTTAAACTTGCCAAACACAAGAATCTGACTTTTTTGGCAAGTTCAACCTGAATTATTCTTGTTTTTTTATGTGTGTTTTGATGTTAAATAATGGTTTTATATTTTTTTAATCATCTCTAAAATATGTGGAAAAAACTAATGTTGAGTAAAACAATGCGAAAAAACAAAATTGATTTTCTTCAGTAATACAGTTGACAATACATTAAGAGGTTTTTGCTAATTAATTATTGCTAAAAACAATATCTTCCAGCCAACCAAAAAAACAGACTGGTCAAAAAAAAAAATTGTACCAAGTAAAAAAATGAAAATAAAATATCTCTGAAATACTCACAATTAAATGAG